>NW_010363463.1:129488-152075 GCF_000414095.1 Morus notabilis | reverse complement strand
CAGCAGGACAGCAGGAAACATCTATCTGAGACTCATTAATGTTATTTAGAATTTATCAAATGGCAAAGCTCGTGGACCGTTAATCTTTTTCTTTCTTTTGGTACCTTGTCTATTTGTGAAATACTAGGATTAGATTTGGGAACCTCTTATTGTTTTATTTTTGTAGGTTTTAGATGTACAAAGATGTCATCCCAAGTTATGGAAAAGATTGAAAATAATGTCCTCGTCAAAGATTACCTGGAAGACTTGCCTCTTTCATCTTCATATGAGGCTGCCATGGAAGCCCTTTCTTCTCTTATTACACGTCAGAAGCGCGGAGAGAAATCATCTATTGGTGGTAAATACGAAAAGTTGGAACGGATGTCAATGTATCTAAAGGTAGCAGTTATTGATGTATTACAAAATTTGGCCGACGTGCATTTTATGTCAATATAGTTTTCTTAAGGGTTAGAAGTTGTAACTTGCATGATTAATGTATTTTATCTTATTTTTCGTGCAAAGCTTTCTCTGGAACATCTGATATTGCCTCGCCAAGTTTGAATTCTTTTCTCTTAAATAAAGTTCCTCAATGTTGAAATGTATAATACTGTTTTGCTTACAGATACTTAGCTTGGAAGAAGATATATTAGGACTAAAAATTATTCATGTGGCTGGAACAAAGGGGAAGGTACCTCCTAGATCCTTGTAGCCTTTATAATTATTATTATATGGATGGCAATGGTTACATCTTTTAAGTTTGATCTAGTGACTTGTTAAAGTCGTCAAACATAATTTACTTTTGTTCTAACTCGTTTCTGTCTCATTTTGGGGTTCACATTTTAGGGTTCAACATGTACATTTTGTGAGGCTATTCTACGGGAGTGTGGTTTTCGAACTGGGCTTTTCACTTCCCCTCACCTAATTGATGTGAGGGAAAGATTCCGTATAAATGGGTAAATTTCGTACAAGTTCCTTATATCTGCGGTTTTGATAATTGCATTGTGTTTATGTGGTCCCACCCACATTACATAGAGTAGAAATTTCATGTCTTTTTTTTTTCCCCCTAATCTGGTCAGAACATTTAGACCTTGTTGTTGTCACAAAGTGCTTGTGATATTATGATTGATTCTTATTTCATCTGCTGATTCGAGTAGAAACACACATTTACAAAATTGTAAGAAGTAGTTGTGTTTGGTCCCTTGGACATCATCATGCAGATGGGTTGACTTCGGCTGCCAAATTAATGTCTGTGGAACCTTTTTTTTTTTTTTTTGCAAAGTACTTTCTAAAAGGCATTCTCTTCCTGATTTAATGATAAATGGTCGATAAGAATCCTTGAAATGTATGGAAAGTAACGATTAGATTTATCTTTAGCTTTCATCATCTCAAAACTAGAGTTGAATTGAATCATGTTTAAAAATGTTTTCTTAACTGGTCAATATTATTTCATCTTTTGTTGTTTTAATTCTAACTATAGATTGTATGTCTAGGTTGGAAGTTACTGAAGAAAAGTTTCTTCACTATTTTTGGGATTGCTGGCACAAACTGGAGGTATTATTTATTGTTTTTGGTGCACAGAAATAAAATAAGGAAATTTAGTAACGGTAAACTACCCCAATAGGACAAAATCCTAATTAATAAAAACTAAATACTACAGCTAATTAATATTCTCCATCAGTATATTAAGAAAGGAGATTTTATTAAAAAAAAAATGAAAGAAAAAAATTTTGCATTGGAAGTAACACTATGAAAGATCCCTATAAGTATAAGTTTTTTATTCTAATAAGTTTGAATATTTAGGAAAATATTACGGAGGATCTGCCAATGCCTCCATTGTTTCAGTTCCTCACAGTTTTGGCCTTCAAAATTTTTGTTTCTGAACAGGTATGTCATCCCTTAGTAGGTAATGTTGAAGCTTGCCCTAGTTTCAAACTCATACAGTTGATTAAAATTTTGTTTTATTTTGCTCCCCTAATTAGATAATTTTTCCACTAAGGACAGCTTTTTTTTAGGTTGATGTTGCTATTTTTGAAGTTGGTCTTGGGGGAAAAACAGATTCGACAAACGTGGTATGCATCTAAGTACATAAGTACGTTAATAAGCTTCCACAAAGTTTTCTAAAATTACGATTTTTCCCCCTTTCTTTGACAAGACAATGAGAGTTATGTGATGAAGAGAATTAGTCTTATTAGGCCCGTTGTTTTCTTTATCTGAATGGCTCTTGCATTATGGTTGTAAAACGAGCAGATCAAAGAACCTGTTGTTTGTGGCATTACGTCTTTGGGGATGGATCATACAGAGACATTGGGTGCGTGTCCTTACTCCTTGATAATTATTTGAAGTTTTATTTTTCTCAAAATAGTATCTTATTTCAGTTCTTGATATGATCGCTCCTATCAGCTTCGACACTTGTTGCGTTTTCTTCAATTTCGTGATAAGTATTTTTTTGGATAGCTAGAAACAAATGAGTGCTTACGTGCTTAAGTTATGTACTGTGACATTTTCCAGGAACGACCCTTGGGCAGATAGCTTCACATAAGGCTGGAATTTTCAAGGTATAAATATCCTAAGAAGCAACTGAACTGGCATGGATATATTTTGCTTTGGAAATGAGTTATTTATTTCAATATCTGTTTTGATTACTCAAATTGGCAGTTTTAGTTTTCAAGCATTTTCTGAATTGGGTTGATGTCTTCCCTGCTCCTGAAGCCTAAAATTCCAGCATTCACGGTATCCCAACCTTCTGAAGCGATGGACGTCATTCAAGAGAGAGCCTCTGAGCTTATGGTAATTGTCATCCTTAGTCCTATCATAAAACAACAGATTCTCCATTTTTTCCTAAAAAAATCCCTGCCATAAGGTTTCTGATGGTGAAATAACTTCTTCTTGTCTTTACATTACCCGCGATTAGCTGTTTCTATTGGAAAAATACTCTTAGTCATAGATACCATAATTGTGTCTTAATTGATTTGTCTACAGGTTGACTAAAGATTCTGTTTTTGCTTCAAGTTGTGATAACAGTTAAACCCAATTGAATACCACGCATGCAATTGAATCTTATAACTTTATTCATGCAAATTATAAGACTGGGTATACCAACTACCAAGAACTATCCAAAAATGATCTAAAGTCATCATCTTTGATGGTATTGCATGTTACTTTGTAGTGGGAAGAATACTAAAGACCAAAAAAACCCGAAATAAAGGAATTGAGTGCTTATGTAGATGGTTAATTTCAGATCTTCTATAAACTTCATCATTCTACTGAAGCATTTTACCGATAAAAAACACATGCACATGTGGGGAATTGGTGAATCAATTGATCTGTTTGTGTACCTATTTTGCAGGTTCCGCTGGAAGTAGCGCCCACACTTGACCATGAAAAGTTGGAGGGCTTAGAGCTTAGCCTGTCTGGTGATCATCAGCTAATTAATGCCGGTCTTGCTGTTTCCCTTTGCAAATGTTGGCTTCAAAGAACAGGGAACTGGGAAAAGCTATTTAAAAATGTTGGTGAAGCTTTATATATCCTTTCTTTTTATGTTTAATTTCTAAAATATAAGAATCAATAATGGTCCACCTGCTAATAATTTTAACTAAGGAGAAGTGGTACCTCTAATATCTACCAAAATGGCTAGTCTTCGGTTGAAACTGGCTACATTTGCATTGTCCAATTTGTCTTCAATTTCCACCTGTTAGTCCTAAACATTTGAAAAGTAACTTCTGTAAGGGACCTGGTTAGTTTCACAGCCAAACACACGCACACACAGATGCACAGCGTGAAAGATGAGAGAAATCAGGGTAGCGTTTATTGAATTCAAACAGCCAACTACAATTACAGAAGACAATCGACACGAGAGACCCGGAGATTTCGAGTACTCCGGAACTCCTAGCCACCGACGGTGGGTTCAGTACAACGACAACCAAAGAAAACTCGACCCTTGCCCCAATCTTTTCCAGCCCCCCAAATACCCTGATTCCAGCCTTTGCACTGCCTAGCCACTTTCTAAAATTACACCTTGACCCCCAACTTTAGTCTTTTTGTCACTCTTACTCCTCCTAGTGTAAACGTTTTTCAATACGGGTCTGACTACTTCTTTGCCTTCATTTGCCTTCTTTTGTTGTGTTAACTTTTGTATGATGTAAATAAATTCAGGATAGCCTAGAAGGTGAGCTACCAGAGGCCTTTCGTAGAGGACTTTCAAGTGCATATATTGCAGGAAGAGCTCAGATAGCTCGTGATACTTCTTCAGTGTCGTACACTTCATCAAATGTATTTGAAAGCTCATGTGGGGATCTGATTTTCTACTTAGATGGAGCTCATAGTCCGGAGAGCATGGAAGTTTGTGCCAAATGGTTCTCTAGTGCCATTAACGAAAACGAGAATTCTTTAATTTCTTCTTATAAGGTTGAAAACATGAATGGTATTTTCCAGAATGGTCACATTCAACACGAAAGAACAAGCGTAGAGGCCTCCCGTAAAATATCAAAGCAGGCAAGTCCATTAAACTCATCTGATGTTTTAAGGTGTTTATGGATCTATGGTGATATTGTTATTATGGATTATGGCCTATACAAGTGATGGACGGTCTTTTTCATCCATAATTTATCTATATATATTAATTGCCTCCCTGTGCACTGTTTACAACTTCTTGTAGATTCTTCTGTTCAATTGTATGGAAGTCAGAGACCCTCAAATTTTGTTTCCACGGCTTTTAAGTACTTGTGCTTCCTCAGGTATTGCTAGAGCTTTAACTTTTCTTTCTATAAATAACGGGATTGACTTGGAACTTGGTGTGTGTTACTGATTGAAAAGGTTGGTTATGATTTTACTAGTCTCGGGTTCCCCTCTTCAGTGCCGCAATCCTCAAACCGTTCGGTTGTTTCTGCATGGTATGAAAACTTAAGAGCATTTTATGTTTCTGAAGATTGCTTGTAATCTTGCTCAGGTACTCATTTCTCGAAGGCCCTCTTTGTCCCAAGCATGTCGGCATATAACAAAGTTACATCCGGTGCCTCAGTCATTCCTTTAGATATCTCTAACAAAGACTTGTTCTGGCAATACAGTCTACAGAGACTTTGGGAGAAGATTATTCATGGAAAAGGTATGCTCTGATTTTTTTGGCATCTTGAAAAATATATGCATACCCGGTTTTGTTACTCGTTGCTTCTCTAGTAGAAAGGGTGTGAAGGGTGATGAGTACAAAAAAAGATTAGGAGAAAGATCATTACAATAAGTATAAAAAGTAGTTTGTAAGTTTGATTTCTTACTATTTTATTATTTTGACTTCCCAAAATTATTTTATCAAGTTTTCCTTTAATGATACTTTGGTAGTTTCTAATTATTTGTTAGCTTACTTCCCTTTTCTTTTAGTGTTGTTTTTTTTCCTTGTTATTTTCTTCTCTATGAATAGGCTAAAGAATGTTATTGCTGTCCAGACGAAAGACTTGATTGAATATTCATATTCCCTCTCTATTGTTCATCTTCTTTCCTTTCTATATTCCTAATTCCCTCTCTTCTTCTCTAAGTTCTCTATTTCTATCTCTTTCTCTTCCTATTCTCTTTCTTTCTTGAAACTGATCTAACCAGGTTAAATATTTTTCATTGTTAATTGTGTACTTGCAGAAGTAGATGTTGTTTCTGACAAAGGCTCCAGGATTGATATTGCTAGAAATTTGCCTCGAGAATTTCTTTATGAGGATGCTTCTAATTGCAGTCCTACAGATAATCAATTCGCGTGCAGTGCAGTAATGCCTTCGTTGCCTCTAACAATAAATTGGCTGCGGGATTGCGTCAAGGAAAATCCGTCTTTAAGACTTCAGGTAAGATTGCTACCGAGATAACTGCTCGTTTGAATCTAGATTTCTCAAATGGTAATTGGTTAATATGCAGAATGACATTCAAAAATGTTTCTTAGTGTCTACGATTTTCATTTTTGCCTTTCATGCTTGGTAAATTGTCCCTTGGAATGAATCTCAAAGCAAAACTCGACTATCTTATTAGTGTTGCATTCGATCCATTTTACCAAATATCATTCACTTGCTATCTAAATAATATTTCATTTGCTATAAAATACAGGTTCTTGTCACTGGGTCATTGCATTTGGTGGGAGATGTACTAAAGCTATTAAGAAGGTGATAAAAATTAAAGAGAGATACATGAATACAAGATTACTCAAAACATTCTTTAAGCACATTGCTTTTATTCATTTCGCATTTGTCCAAATAAACAAGCTCATATTGCCCCGCTTAAGCCTGGCTTAACACAAAACTAGTTGTTATCTTGTAAGTCACATTCTGATACATTTTGTGTGTTTGCAAGATCGATTTAATGTTGTACTATTAGGAAAAAAGCAGTATTCTATTTGGTTTACTATCTTTATGGCAATATAGATTTGAATTTTTGTCCCCCCCAATTCGAAGTCTCGAGTTTCTTTCCAGTATAGGTGGCGCTTTGGGGGCGCGGCAAAAAATGTGACAGCGGTGTGATACGCTCCTGGAAGTTAGTTTGGTTAGTTAATAAGAGTGTGATCTGTTGGGAACTTTAGGTGTTGGTTCTGAGATTCATCACTGTTCTTTAATAATGATTCATTTTTCAGTTATTTTTCTCTATCTATAGCTAGAGTCTTATCACCTTGTTACCAAAAGACGTTGCTTCAGACTCTTATCCAGTAATTATTTTCTCTAATTGACACTTAAATTCTCCAATTAGATTTTTTTTTTTTTTTTTTGGTGGGGTTGAAAAGCATCCATTAAGAAAAAGAAAAACCACAAGAGGGCCGCCCAAAACAAAATAAAACAAAACAAGGCACATATATCTTTGAGGAATACAAACATTAGGTGCGTTTGGAACTCGTTTCAAAATAATTTTATTTTTTGTATGAAAATATTTTTAATCTCAGATTAATGTCCCTCTCTGCTTGAGAGAGGAAAAAACGGAAAGAAAAAATGAAAAACGATTAAAAGTCATTTTTTATTTCTCTCATATTTTACACTAAATTAAAAAATTATTTTCATTTCTGTTTTTTGTCTTTAATTGTGCCAAACGTAGTTTCTCTCTCGTTTTCATTTTTCTTTTCTCACAAAACGTGAAAAAAAAAAAAAAAACTAACTCCAAACATGACGATTATTTCTGAACACACAAGCAGATGCATTGAGAGCCCATCGATTCAACTTGTGAGTGAGGAAATTGTCGGCCCTCCTCGCCTAATTAAAGGAGCAAGACTGAAACTCATGAGTGATAGCCGTCAAGTTCCACTCGAACCTTGACAAACTCCATTTCCCAATTGGAACACACCCAGCCAACATCTCCATCACCATTAGTTTATTGATCAATATATCAATTACCTTTTCAGTATGATTGAAAAATTGTCATTAAAGGCAAAGTTCGAGTTCTATGGGAATTGTCATCAGAGGCAAAGTTCGAGTTCTATGGGAACAAAGTGAGAATGACTTTGAAGTTTCGAATTTGGGTATAATTGATCACAAAAGAAAAATACTAAAATCATTACTTTGTTTGACAGATCAAGACTTTTAATTTGAATAGAATGCTTCTACATTTTACAAAGAAGATTCCAATTAAAATTCAACAATACCTTTTGGTTCCCAATTCCCATTGAGGTTTTCATTCATGTTCCCCTGCTTCTGATCCGCCTTCTGCAGCCTCGTTCCAACCACTATCAGATTCAAGGCCAACCAGGCTTGCCACACATGAGTGAGAACTATTCCGAAGCTTATCGGAAGACTGGAAATTCTCACCTTCTTAGCCATTTTCTTTTGCAGATCATACAATACGAATCCCACATAATCTAGATGCAAAAGAACTTGACCGCATTCATAACTCTCTAAATTCGCAACAACAGTTACAAAACCGAAAGAATTAGTTCCAATATCTCTCATTGGCTCCAAAGATTCTCCAAGATTCCTTAACCCCATACTGTTTCATAACCCATACATCAACACGATGGACAAGGAAATCGGAGCTGTAAGGACTTTCAACATAGCTACGCACACAGCAAAGTGACCCTCCCAAAACCGCCAACGAAATTTCAAAAACACTCGCGAAAATTTCAATATTACCCTCGTACTTTTCGGTACACTCCTGCTGCGGAATCTCTCGGTACTCCTCGGTCACAAGATTAAGTGCAAGAGTCACCTCGGAAGAAGAAAACTCGGATTCAGAAGAAGATTTTTGGAGAACCAGCCAATGCAGAGCATTACGCGAAAAAAACGCCACGCCGCTGCCATTGCTTGGGAGGAAGGCAATAAGGAAATAAGTTCCCGTTTTTTTGTTCATTTTCCAAGAATTGGCTTTTGTGCTATAAACATGAATAACAGACTCGGAAAAACCTTCATGAGTACTACTCTCTTGGTAAATAATGTATTGCTATTCTGACCAACTTATAGTCGTTGTTAATGGGTTCATGTCCAAAAGGCCTCCCAAATGATCAAAATCAGAAAACACATTGTTATCATTATTCATGACGTTAGAAATCTGCAGTTTCCTGTACCTTCTAGTGGACGGGTTCCAGAGAACGACGTCGTTGCGTGATTGGAGTGATTCTGGACGCAGAAGATGTTGTTGTTGAAGAGAATTGTGGCCAACGTTAAAGTTAGGTCGCTTGGAGTGATTGATGAGGTAGAGTTTGATGAAATCAGGGCCGTCGATGAGGGAGCACCACTTGCTTGGAAATGCACCTGTAGCGTAGGAGATCCTTCACGGATAGCCGGCTAATTATGTCGACGATTATCTCCCAAGGAAGAAGGGTCTTCGCCATTGTTCTTCTGATGCTGATAGTAGTAAAATATTAGTTGAGAAAAGTGGCAAGCTCTCTCCAAGTTTCTTTTTGTTTTGGTAGAAAAGGTCTCTCTTAACTTATAAACACACACACTAGTGTTTCTTTTGGAAATATTTGGCCGCGTTTGGAATTCGTTCCGAAATGATTTTATTTTTTGTATGAAAATAAAAATGAAAACGTTTTCAATCTCAGAAGACCGAGGAATAATCCGGCGTAATCTTATTGACGAAAATCCACCGTCAGCACCAGGGATGTGCGATTTCAAGAGAGAAGAATTTGTTGAAGGTATTTGGAAGAAAAGAACCGAGAAAAACGGGTGGATGCTTCTGAAATCAGATTTGAATTCAAGAATAGATATGTTGCAACAAGTGGAACATATTTTACAACATTCAAATTTTTAGAGATATCCGTCCCAGATTTGAGATAAACGATCGTGCTGTTCTTTTTAAATCTCAAGTCAGTGCAACTTACAGCTATTTGGATTAAGTTTTCTTATATTTCAAAGTCATTTAAGTCGGCATTTGTGTGGCCAATCCCCTAAGTTGGAATACAATTACCTTTTAAGAAAATGCCTTAAAACTTTCATTTTGACTGTGTTTGGAGTTGTTTTCGATTTTATTTTTCACATTTTTCGAGAAAGAAAAAATGAAAACGGAAGAGAAACGACGTTTGACACAATTAAAGACAAAAAAAGAAATAAAAATGATTTTTTAGTTTAGTGTAAAATGAGAGATAAATGAAAAACAACTTTTAATCATTTTTCATTTTTTGTTTCCGTTTTCTCATCTCTGAGTAGAGAGAGAGACATTAATGAATTTTTTTATACTGAAAATAATATTTTAAAAAAATTACCAAACCCATTTTTAAAAATAATTTCTGTCTGAGATTGAAAACGTTTTCATTTTTATTTTTATACAAAAACTAAAATTATTTTTTGAAACGCACCTTTTGTTTTTTTTGGTGTTTTTTTTTTTGTTGTTGTTGTTGTCCTCTTGTACTGTCGATCTAAACTATGAGAAAGTCTCTTAGGAGTAAGTGATGATGGCTGAAAAGTAACGTATTATCTTAAGTAGGAGAAACTTTTTTGTTTTTTTGTTTTTTTGGTGAGCAATAGTCAGTGGATAAGCACTTTCTACCAATGAGGACGCAACATCAAACACATATGGTACATGTAACCAACTTATCTTTCATATTCACTCATGGTTAGCATCTTATCTTTTAAACCTTATCTAAGCCAATAGGAAAAACAAAACATGCAAACCTTGTAGTTGTAGGCAACTTGCTTTGTGATGAAGCAAAAGTGGTGGCGTAAGGAGGTGAAATATCATTGTGTTAGTTGCCTAGCACTTTCTGGTCTTGCTCACCCCAAAAAAAATAATAAAAAATAATAAAAAATAAAACTCATTTTTCGAAATCAAATAAGAACTCCTTGATTTAGTTGGGTAGTGTAACAAATTATATCATGAAAAAAATTCATGCCTTGCCATGATTTTGTACAATAAGATTATTTATATCATTCTAAAGATTGCGTATCATCATCACCTTTTATTTTCTCTTTATTAATTTTTTCTATTAATTGCTTCTTTTTATTAATTAAATGATAATTATTTATTTTTAAGTGAGTGACATAAATAATATTTTTTAATTATTTCTTTTTAGTTATTTCTCTTATATTAAAGTACATTTATCATATTTATGTGAGAAGCCAAATTTGTCTCCTTAAAAAGGGAAATATTTTAGGTTTAAAGGGAAAGTATACCATTTATGTTGGACTCTATCAATTATCATACTTTATATCGAAACAATATCCTTAATTGCTCCGCTCAATTTTGACTAAGAAAATTAAAAAAAAAAATGTCCTCCAAGAGAAAAAAGAAAAAGAAAAAAAAAAACTAAAAACAAGTTTGCGACAACGATCATCCTTGGGGTTGTCTCCCGCCCAAGTTTTTGTATTTATTTTTATTTTGAATAAAATTTATTTTTGCCTCCAAATTTTATTCTCTTTGTCACTTTGCTCTATGAGCTTTGAAAATTAGTTTGTGCACCCTTAAATTTTGAAACGTTATTAATTTTACCCCTTATGTTAATTTGATTGACGGATTTGAAGACGTTGCAATTATTAGAGCGGTAGTTTAATAGATTATTTTTATAAATGTCCTCCGAAATATGTACCCTATTTAAAAATACCCTCTGATCTATTAAAACATATCAAACTGTCCCCTAATTTATAGAAAATATTATAAAATAACAGTTTTATTGACATGACACATCATTGAAAATTAAACATATTAATTTCTAATTAAATCAAGAAAAGTGATGAAGTATTAAAAATAATAAAAAAATAAATATAAAACATGAATTTAAAATTTTCAAAAATTAAATAAATCAGCTTTTATTTTTCAAAAATCAAAATAAGAAAAGTGGAAAATTTTTCAATATTAAATAAATATTAACCAAAGAGGAAGTAGGTTTTTCAAAAAGTTTTTCCTATTTTCATTTGGTTTTTTTTTTTGAAAAAAATAGTTGATTTGTTTAATTTTTGAATTATTTTAAAATAAAGTGTATTTTATATTTATTTTTTAATATTTAATCACTTTCATTGATTTAATTAGAGTTAAATATGTCTAATTAACTTTTTAACGACAACCAACAAATTTGTTATTTTATTACGTTTTTTTTTATAGATTAAGGGGAATTTTGATATGTTTTCATAAATTATGAGGCATTATTAAATAAGGTAGATACTTTAGGGGCATATGTAAAAATGATCCATTAAACTATCACCCCAATAATTGGCACATCATCAAATCTGTTAATAAAATTAACATAATGGGCAAAGTTAATAACGCTTTAAAGTTTGAGAGATGCGCAGATTAATTTTTAAAGTTTAGGAGGTAAAGTGACAAAAAGATCAAAATTTGAAGGGTAAGAATAAAATTTATCATTTTATTTTTATTTTTTGTTTTTCAATCTTTCAAAAGTTTGGAACTTTTTGCCTATTCTTTTTAAAAATTATATTTAAAAACTGCCTTAGACGAAATTAAATTAAATTTTTATGCTTGAAACAATTAATGAACTTCAAAATAAATTATACTTTCTCGTATATGTAAATTTTTCAAAAAGAAAAGAAAGAAATTTTTGTTGTTTTAAAATTCTTATTAGCTAGCTGGTCCGCTTCTAGAGCATTAATGAAAATTTAGGTAACGTCAACGTCAAATTTATGTATGAAAAACCCTTTCAAAAAAAAAAATTGCGTATGAAAAACGTAAGTGTCAAATACAAGAAAACTACGATTGATAGAGAATAAAATCTACAATTAATTAAATCAAGAGCTAATGACAGAATTAGGAGTCGTCATTGATATAATTGATCCGCTGTGAGAATGAAGGCATTAGTAACGTGAAATTAAATGAAAGCAGTATAACGACACAAAAAATTTATATAGTGATTCTCTTGATAATGCTGGGTATGTCTACTGTAAGACTTCAGTGGTTTCATTATGTATGCTGAAAAGCGTTACAACGGTCGTTCTAAGAGGAACGGGATGAGCGAGAGAGATATATGCTGGAAAATACAGTAAATAATAAAGAAATATTTTGTAAGTGAGCGTGAGAGCTTTTGTGTGCTGTGGAAGTATGCTGAATTGTGTCTAAATCCCTCGTATTTATAGTTGATGAGACTCCGCTAGTTTTTTCCTTCTTCCTTGAGCGATTTGTCCTTTAATTCGTGACATTCTTTTCTTTCTTAGGCGCCGCATGACTTTCCTTAACTAGTTCTGTCCATAATCGACCAGCCAATCATGGTTTCTTGCTTATTTTGAGTTGATCCAACCTCTTTAATACCTGATTACTAGAGATATAATTTTCTTATGTGGAAGACAATCAATTTCGTCCAATGAGAGGGTTGTTTGCGGCCTAAGTCGACAATTGACCTTTTCCTTATTAATTCTTCTAGCTCAAGCAGTTGTTTTCTTTTCTTTTTTAACTGATTATGTTGCCAAATCCCGTATAAGAAATGTCTTCAGGATATTGTCCAAGGCTGTCCGTCGACTCGTGGGATCGACTGGTGGAATTGATCAGTCGACCAGTCAATTCTGTCTGCTTAGGAAATCGTGATGACTCATTTAGTGACCTTCTGAAGCCTAAGTTGCTACGTGTACGGTGAGAAATGAAGTACAAAATCTGACATCGACAACTACCTTGAAAAAAAAAATACAAGAATTTACTAGATGTGGAAGATAGTGTAACGTTTATTCCTATTTTCTAATATCAATTATCAACTATGCATAAAGTTATTTTTAGCTTGAATTTTCATGGCACTTTCCGTAGTTTCTCCTTGAAAAGTTTTTTAATCCTACACTTTGGCCCTTGAATCAAAATGTTTTGACAATTTTGTCCTTGTAATTTAGGGCCTGTTTGGAACCTAGATTTTAGGGAGGAAAAGAAAAAAAAAGAAAAAAAGAGAGGGATTATATTTTCCTGTGTTTTGAACCAAAAGATGGGTTGGAAAAAAATGTAAGAGAAAAGGTTGGATTTTGTTTTCTTCAAACATTGATGAGGAAAATCAAATTCCTAATGAGGAAAATTTTTCGGACTGTGTTCTCCACTTCTTTCTCCCAACTTCGAGCTTTCTATCATTCTTGCTGCCATTGAAGGAAAATCCTAGACCGGAATGGTTATGTAGAGGATGATTGGAATTTTGTTTAAAAATATAACAGAAAATTCACTTTCCTAGTTCTTGACCATCTATCAACACAGATACTCTTCAAAAATAAAAAAATAAAAAAAAAATAAATAAAGGTGAGAGATTGGAAATCTTTAAATTGAAAATAGGTGTGGATTCATTGTTTGGCAATTACAACACATGGTTCTTATTCCCCTAAAACACACCTCTTAACTTCGATTATTGAGAGCATGTTTTTTTGTCTAAAAAACTCAAAAAAAGACAACTCGAGTTTCAACTTTATTCAACTTCACGTTCTTTTAAATTTTAATTTTATTCAACTTTATTCAAATTACAACTTTAACTCAAGTTATAACTCAAATTCAACTAAAAAATTACACTCAAGTTACACTCCAAAAGAACAACGCCTGAGTAATTCGCTTTAACTTTCTTGCTGTTAACACTATGTACCAAGTTAAAAACAAAAAAAAAAAACAAAACAAAAAATTCACTTTCCTATCTCATGACCATCTACATAATAGAATCTCTTTAAAAAAAAAAAATTGGGGCGAGAGATTGGAAATCTTTACATTGAAAAAAGGTGTGGATTTATTATTAGGCAATTATAACTATTAGAGGTGCGAATAAAGTCTCATGTTAACAATAAATAAGAGCTATAATGATTTTATAAGAGAGTGGACTACTCCACTCACTAGGTTAATATTTTGAGTTAAAACTCCAATCTCTAATGATGAAACCCATGATCATAATAAGTGGTATCATAGATGGGATCAAGATGTTGTCAAGTGTACGTACGAGATGAATTCTTAACGTGCTGAATGAAGGAGTGGGCCCCAGGTAAGCTCAAATGTTAGATGAAATTGCAACCAGCAGATCCAAAGAATTCCTAGAACATATTTACATTTATGTTAAATAATAATATATAGTATATTTATTTAATACATGCAAGTTGTCTAACTTACGATATACAAGAAAAGTTTCATTAAACATGTATTAATATGAAACCTAACAAGTGAGGATACTTTGTTTGACATCTAATACTATTAATTACTAGTTATATATATATATATATATATATATATATATATATCCAATACCTAAATGTTTGCAAACCAAGAGACCAACCGTATAAGAACAATAATTGTTTTTGTTTCTGCCACCATACTAGTAGAAGAAATTATTTTCCTTGTAAAGTTGAATCTTGAAATTCCTGAGGAAAAGAACGCAGGATGGTGAAGATTGAAATCATTTATCCATATACTTCAAGATCCTGGATTTCAGAGAAACAAGCTTCGCGAGCAATGTTGGCAAAAAATGATATGCCAAATACAGAGGCGAAAAATCCCTTTAAAACATCTACAATATGCTAATTAATAAAAATAAATAAATAAAAACTAAAAAGCAATGGCATAACAAAACTCAAAACGAAATAGCAAAGGCTTAACAAAAGAATACCATCTCTTACCAAAAAAGGGATTATTAACAATGTTTAGATCCTGAACTATAAATACCGTAGAGGGTGAAATTTACAATTAAATTTAATCTGTATTGCGCAAGCAATGAAATAAATTAGTAGAAAAATAAAAGAAATAGAGATACAGAGATTTTATAGTGGTTCCCATGATAATCCATGGTACGTCTACTATAAGGTCTTCAGTAGTTTTACTATGATTGGAGAAGATGATTACAATGGTTCTCTCTGTGAATACAAAGAGAAACATTATGAGAAAAATACAGAAAAGTATGTAAAAAGAGAGTAAATATGCTTGCATGGGTGAAAGCGTATGTAGGAATGAGTGAACCCCTGTCTTAGACGTCTATGGTATGCATTTATAGGCTCTCGATAGTTGAAAATAAGCATTTGGGTAGTTCCTTTTTGACTTTTGATTGATATCCTCTAGGAATCTTTCTTTATAGGGATGATGCTTAGGGAGCAAGCATGTGGGATGATTAACATTCTCCTTTGCTTTTCTGGACGTGATCCTTTAGTTTAATACCGAATACTCTTGTTGAAGATGAGATCTTCGTACTTAATTCTCGGATACTAAGTTGGTATGTCTGTTTGACTACTTGTCTGGCTAGTAGTTGGATTGGTCATTCAGGCAGCGCAGGGACCCCGCAAGCCGTCGACTGCTCGAAGGCTGTTTTGGCTAGCAATTTCATAATTTGGTCCCATTATCCAAGACACATGATGACACATGTACTTTGAGAAATAAGGAATAAGATTTGACTTTAACAGTTAGCCCCTCACTCTGTTGTCAATGATAATCGACTTAAAGCGTTACTTGAACTGATCACATGTCAATTTCTGCTTTTGATGATTCGTTTGAACGTTCAAACAACCTATGGACGAACAAGAGATATTTTGACGCTCGCGCGTAATTTCGCGTGTCGTTGTTTATCGCAGGTTGCCCGTTCATGGTGTCTCCATTTGGGCATCTAGATTATGCGCCTCTGGGTAGGTGGCGGTTGAATTAACCACTGATGGGACGTGTGTAGGGGCGCGACATAAGCCTCCCCCACTTTGCCGACGATCCCTACCACCAATGATCTTCACGCCGTAGCCTATTGCCCGCTTGTTGTCGTTCCTTTTTCGGCATTCTCCGGTTCGCGTGCCTTATCATTTTCACTCGTCATTTCGAACACTGTTCAAGGTAAGCCCTGCTTTTCCGGCCTTCTTTACCTTTTCTTTGTGATTACGTTGCTTTGGTTGCATGTTTTAAGGAGAGATTTGTGAGAACTTTGGGTCAAGTTTTCCAATTTTCAAACTTAGGGCGTTTGGTTTTAAGGGATTTGCTCGTGCGGGTCTCCCAAGCCATCAAATTTCGGGAGAGTTGGTGCATGAAATTTTGGTGGCAAGGTTGACTCAATGACCGCTTAAGTGAATGGCATCTACTCGACCTCATCGAGCAGGTCTTCATATGTGCTGGGATGTTCAAGGGTCTGAAGCAAGCTTTTCTCCATGCTTTCATTGCCTCTTGCTAATCAGGTTGTCCGGATGGCAAATTGCATGTTGGCTAGAGCATACTGTTGTTGAATCGTCGTTGTGCCCGCAATGATTAAAATGACTGGTGTTGCTCCTATTGGCGTCATTGAATACAACAATGGCATAAGGTGGAGTAGATTATATGACGTATGAGCTATAGTCAGTTGAAATCCACCCTTGAGAAATGATGAGTTGGCGGGTTGAGATGAGCCTAGGTAATGATTACAACCGATTGAGGTGGCGTGTTGAACAACGACATGGTGGCTAGACGTCTCATTCATTCTTCATTTTCTGCAATCAATTCAGCAATTTGGCGATCGCTTTCCTTCTGTTTGTGCCTAATTTCTTGAGTTGTTGGTCACTGGTCTGCTGTTCGTTCAGTCGCTGGCCACTTGACTGCTGGTTACTCAACTACTGAAAAGTATGTAAAAGAAAGTAAATATGCTTGCAGGGGTGAAAGCGTGTGTAGGAATGCGGGACGCGTATGGTATGCATTTATAAGCTCTTAGTGGCTGAAAATAAGCCTCTGGGTAGTTTCCCGTTTGACTTTTGATTGATGATCCTCTAGGAAATCTTTCCTTATAAGGATGATGCTGAGGGAGTAAACATGTGGGATTATTAACTTTCCCCTTTGATTTTTAGGACGTGATCCCTTAGTTTAATACAAAATACTCTTGCTGGAGATGAGATCTTTGTACTTAATTCTCGGATGCTGAGCTGGTATGTCTTTTTGACTGCTCATCTGGCGAGCTGATAGACGTTCGGGCAGCGCTGGGACCTTGCAAGTTGCTGACTGCTCAAAGCCTGTTTTGGCTAGCGATTTCATAATTTGATCCCATTCTCCGAGATGCATGATGACACATATACAGTGAAAAATGAGGAACGAAATTTAACCTTAACAAGTACTGTGATACTCTAGTCTCTTATCTTCTTTATTTTAGCAAGCTATCCCTATTATTATTATTTTTATATAGTTTTAATTCTGACACTAAAATTAACGAAGAATTTCTAAAATATGTCATAAATAATCACATCCATATAACCTAACAACTGAAAATTTTACATAAATACTTAAGTGGAAAATTTTCTAGTTTTTCATAGTATTGAAGAAAGCATTTTGCATTTAATAACTTTGTAAAATTTAAGTTATAAAGCAATAGGCACATAGTTATCTTGTTAAATTTAAGAAATCTTTTGATAATTTTAGTGGCAGGGACTAAAATTACCGAAAGAGAACAAAAGTTTAAAGAGTTATTTTCTTTTTCTAAGCCCATATAGCTACATCCACAAATAGTGTGTAGTAACGTGAAAATTGCAGAATTTATCTTTAAAAAATGTATGAGTCTAAATTTTTATTACTCATTCTTGATTAATATTTTTTTGTTAGTATAGTTATTTGGCTAAAAAGAATATTTTTCAAGAATAAAGAATAAAAATATTGACTTATGCACTTTTAAATGATATTTATCTACTTTCCCTATAAGTAACTCATTTCAATCCCTATCGAAAATATAGAGGAATGCTCACTTACGAAAGAGGTAAAAATATTTAGGATTAATTTTATGCATTCCCTTTGAACTATATCACATGTATCAACGTGTCGCTTAAACTTTAAAATACACTAGTTTCACTCCTTAATTTATAATAATTTATCTAAATTTAACCCATGAAATGTTACCTGAATTTAATTATATTAGTTAAGGGTTTAAAGAAATTGATAAATTTGACCTCGTATAATATGTAAAATAACACGTTTCAAAGTTCAGGTATTGAATTTAGAAGCGTATTATTACAGAACATATGCATTTCAAAATTCGGTGCATATTGACATAAATGATATTGAACTTCGCGCGCGGGAAAGCAACAAATTTCAGTTCATTACACAACGGCGAAACGGAGGGGGAAATTCGTAAAACATATCCAAATATTAATGATTATTTAAATACTATAAGATTTATCTCCTCACTTTCCTTCCTTAGTACATATCAACTTTTTAACAAGAACGAAACTTATATAATCACACAGAACTATAGAAGTGACGTCCCGTTTTTTTTACTTATTTGAGTTTAAAATTTGAGTTTTATTATAGTAAAAAGCTCTCAGAAACAGTCATATCTAATTTTTTTGTTACAGTAAAAAGTTCTCACATAACATCATATCTCAACTCGAATTAAAAACTCAAATTAACGAACTGAACGAGCCCTAAAATAAGTTAGGAGGTCAGATTTCCCAATTTTTTCTAACACATACAAACTCTTGTTTTGAACTGGAAAGTAAAATCTAGTATTTGTCAAATTTAACATAAAAAGTATTGATTGAATAATGATTTTCTCACTCAAACATAAAAACTACACGAATTTCTATAATAGAATATGAAAAAAAATGCCCTTTATCAAAAAGGTTCTGTTTTCAATTTTCATATATGTATCATATTTTGTAGTTTTATTTATCTTTCATATTTATTATTATTATTATTTTTTTGCTAGGGATCATATTTTGGGTTTGTTTGATATAGTTTTAATATTAAGGATACACTACCTTAAAAACTCCTTTAATTTAAGCATATCTACCTATATTAAAAGCGTGAGAAGAACGCTAATGATTCTAAGGCTGACACGCAAGAAACATTTCTTTCCCCTTTTTTTCCCCGTTTTTTTTTTTTTTTTTTTTTTTTTTTCGTTTTTCTTAGTTTTGTTCTTTGGTCTTTAATTATTTCTTATTTAGACGTTTGACCTTTACTTATGTTTCTTCTCATTTTGATCTTTTTTTCACACATATATTTTTAAAACCATACGTAAACCCTAATTAATTTTCTATGTGATTTGTTTTTAAATATGTTTTTTATTTAAAAACTATTGAAATAACGACGCTTGAATATGTACTTAGGCAATTTTTTTCATATATACACCCTAATTAATTTTCTATTTGATTTGTTCGTATCAAAATATTTCTTTTAGCATGTTCGAGTTTGTGTATGAAAATATAATATTCGATATAAACATACATTAAAATTGAAACACGCATTTTAATACAATTTTTTTAAATCTAAGTTTTTAAATGCGCATCATTGAAAATTAATACGTATATTTAATAATTTTTTAATCTCTTCTATTACTATGAGTTTAAAACAAAATAAGTTTTAGATTGTTCGGGTGACACACACGATAATACCTACAAAGCATATCCCCAAAACTAATAATATGAAAAGGATGTAACTAAAAGGTAATTCTTCACGTATAACCGTAAGCAATATATATTTGAGTAAAAAATCCTGTAATTAAGTCAGAAGAATAAAATGATGATTTGCCAACGATATTTTTTTTCCAATATTGAAAAGGATTATGTCTATGCTTGATTTAATTTCCAAATCTGCCCCTTCCAAATCGGACTGTCAAAAAACAATTGGACACTTTCCTCCGAAGGTAAAATAGTAATAATAATAATAATAATAATAGATTATACAAACCTTAGTATGATTTCATATTCTACCCAAAAAACCAAAAATAGTTCATCACACTTGTGCCTCCTTCGTTTCGCAAATTTGAGTTTTTAATTCGAGTTGAGATGTGACATTTTTTGAGAGTTTTTCACTGTAACAGAAAAAGTTTGATGTGACATTTTCTGAGAGCTTTTTACTGTAAAAACTTAAAATTCAAAACTCAAATCAGTGAAATGAACGAGACTTTAATGACTTCTTATGATTGAATTACAATTGGTGTCATATCAATTAATTAACAAAGATTTCTTACCATTTCAAAAGTACAAATTTGGATACGTCATTACTCACAATATCAAACCAAATAACGTTTTTTTAGCAAGTAAATAAGACCTATCAATATCATTTTTTTTCTAGAAAAGACTTACAATGACAAAGGGTTCGATGATGTCAACAAAAATGCACCGATCATGTCAGAACTCCATGATTGACGTGCGTTTAGGCGAGAATAGTTCTAGAATATTCTTATCTCCTTGGAAATTCTCATGTTGCATCCCTTGTTAAAATTTAATAAAATAATAAAAGTTTCTTAAATAAAAGATAAAAATAGACTCATGTATTCTAAAATATATTTATATTCTTTTTTTTTTATAAATGCATCAACTTTCAACATATTCTCAAATTTTAAAATGGATTCATTTTGCCCTCTGATTAATGAAAAATGGTTCAAAACACTATATGAACTAATGCTATTTCTGAAATTCCTATTGAATTATTAATTTTGTATTAATTTACTTTGATTTTTTAAAATATTAGGAGATAAATTAGTTTTATAAATGAATGAGACATTTTAAAATAAGATACATGATCTAAGAATAAAATAAATCTTTTTAAAATTTGAGTGCATAACAAAGCAAGGTACAAAGTTTACGGAGTAATTTATGAAAGGGATTTTAGTACAATTACATTCTGAATTTATCGTGGTTTAGTAAATTACACCATAAACTTTCAATTTTGATAATTTAATCCTCCATACTAGTAAAATTGTTACAATGTGCACTATTTTACTAAATTTGCTCAATTTTTTAAGAGATATTTACCATTTTATACCATGTGTTTTTAGTTTATTAAAAAACCATACCTTATATACCCTTAAATTATATTTAATACACAAATATTTACATTTCCAAGGTCAACTCTCCATTTTAACATTTAAAATACCCTTGAATAAAAAATGATAAATGAAAAAAATATAAAAAATTAAACTTACAATTTTGACCTCAAAAATATTCAAAATACTTTGAAATGGTTTTTCTTTTGTGTTTTTTTATTTATTTTTATTTTCAGTAATATTAGGAAGTTTTAGTTTTCTTTTTTTTTCTTATGAATAGTTTGGTCATTTTAAAGGCTAAAGTCAATTGTTGACCGAAATAAGGTATAGATTTGTATATTAAATCTAATTTAAATGTATACGTTTAATGAGATTAAAAACCGGAAGTATAGTTTTTGAATAAATCTAAAATATAAGGTACAAAAATATAAATATTTCTTTTTTAATTAGATTTAAGGAATAAAAGTTAAGAAATTAAAAAAATTGTGTTAAAAATGTTAGAATTTTTCGTCAAATATATATTTTTTAACATCAATTTGACACAATTATTATTAAAATGAGATATATTACAATAATATTACAAGTTAATGAGGTAGTTTGTTAAACGTAAATATGTAAAATATCTACGAAATTAATCAATTTCTTTTTCTGTTTTTTAAATTTGAAGTCAATGCCGGCTATAACACAAAGCAACGATATAAAACGGCCTTCATTTCCTTCTGCTTTCTCTTCCCTGTTCCTCTTCAAAACTCTTCTTCAGTTTCAACTCCCCTCTCTCCCTCTCACTTTCTCTCTCTAAAAATATTCATAATTTATATGCGCCAGCTTTTCCCCTTCTCTCTCTGTTCCCAAGCAACCTCCCATGGCGGGTCTGCATTCTTCCATTAGACCCTCCTCCTCGTCTTCTCTCTCCTCTTCGTCGCCGTCGTACCTGGCGTTCGCCTCGCGGCTGCTCTTCCTCCTCACTGTCCTCCCCCTCACCCTCGCCTGCTTCGCCTTCATCCTCCAATGGCGCGGCGGCCTCAACGACGATCCCGTCACCCGCTGGTCCCCCGACCGCCACCAGTTCCCCGGCATGGACGCCTCCGAATCGCCCTCCCGCACGACCTCGCGCTCCGACTGCCTCGATCCTCTCGGCAGAAGCCGTTCCC
Source organism: Morus notabilis (assembly GCF_000414095.1). Lineage (NCBI taxonomy): Eukaryota > Viridiplantae > Streptophyta > Magnoliopsida > Rosales > Moraceae > Morus > Morus notabilis. The sequence continues at coordinate 129,935 of NW_010363463.1, read as the reverse complement.
CCTCGTTCCCGTACTTTCGCGATTGGAAATTCGATTACTCTGCGGATCTGAGGCCTAAGGTCTGTTTTTTTTTTTGGGAGAATTTGTTGGAGTTGTGATTGGATTACATGTTTTTTGTTGATTTTTCTCCTGTTTTGTGGTTTTTGTTCTAGTTTGATTGGTGATGATTTGACTTCGAATCATGTTTTTTTATTTCTTGGGAAAAGGATTGATCTTTGGTTTTTGTGTGCGTGATTGTTGGGTATTGTGAGTCTTCGGATCTGCTGTGTGGTTTGTGCGTATACGGATTGGAGAAGAATTTTGATTTTTTTTAATGAGTAGCGAATTTTAATCATGGCGATCGCGTGATCTCCATTTTTATGGGAATGTCTATCTCTGTAAATTTATTTATTTTTCTTTCTTTCTTTCTTTTTTTTTTTTTTTTTTTTTTTAAAATCAAAATTTTTT
>NW_010363463.1:68646-129358 GCF_000414095.1 Morus notabilis | reverse complement strand
TTTTTTTTTTTTTTTTTTTTTTTTTTTTTTTTTTTTTTTTTTTTAAGATCAAAATTTTGAATTTCTAGATATGCCAGTCCTAAGACATAGATGAAGGGTGAAATATAAAGTTGGTGCGTACTATGGATATGAGGAGGCAAATGTGGTTTGTCACTGATTTTTACAAGAAAACAAATTTCAATTATCGTCTTTAATACTGCGGAAGATTTTTATCGAGGAAAATCTACTCGTGCAGTTATGTATATGTTTTGTATTAAAAAATTCAAGTCATTTAATGGAGCACTAATGGCTCATTAAAATAGTTCGGAGGAAAGCAAAAGATTCTACCTTTTTTAGATGATTTTGTTTGATTCTTATGCTTTATTTTTTATATTCCTTGGTGGATGTTTTCTTATTTAATATCATTGGTGTTGTCATGTTTATTTTAGCATTTGTTTCATGTAACTACTCATTCGTAGTCCGTAATACATCTTTACTGTCAACTATTTTAAAACCATAAGGCAATTGCAAATTATATGCTTTCTAATTCATGTTGGTTTCTAGATTAGTTTACTGGTGAATAATGGTAGTTTATAACTTACAATCCTGTCATGTTTCAGATATGCATTACAACAAGCACTTCTGCTGGTTTGGAGCAAACTTTGCCCTGGATCTTTTATCATAAAGTTATTGGAGTTTCGAACTTTTTCCTTTTTGTGGAAGGAAAGGCCGCCTCGGCCAATGTATCTAAAGTCTTGGAATCAATTCCGGTGAGTCAAAAGTCATATCTTTCCTCCTAAAAATTTAAGTAGAAGATAACTTCTACGTTATTTGATAGTCTATCAGTTTGAGTCCCGTCTACTTCTGATCATCCATTCTTGTTGCATGGACTAAAACAGGGTGTGAAAGTTATATACAGAACAAGGGAATTAGAGGAACAACAAGCTAAGAGGTTGGTAATCTCCACTTGAATAATTGGATATGTATCTTAAGATTTATTTGTCATCTTTTTTGATTGAGTTGATTTATGTATTATCAGCCGGATATGGAATGAGACTTGGCTGGCGAGCTTCTTCTTCAAACCATGCAATTATGAGTTGTTTGTGAAGCAATCGCTCAACATGGAGATGGCTATTGCCATGGCAAGGGTACGGACTTCAAAATGTTATATATGACAGGCGCTCTTCATAAATTCATCTTAATAAACGTTGTAACATTTTCTTTTAAAATTTCTAGGAAGCTGGAATGGATTGGATATTCCATCTTGACACTGATGAGCTAATTCATCCAGCTGGCACGCGGGAGTATTCATTGAGACAGTTGTTGGCTGATGTCCCTGGAAATGTTGATATGGTTATCTTTCCAAACTATGTAAGGTTAACAACTTTTCTTTTGGTTTGGCATTTTTTCCTTTTCAGCTGTCCAATAGAGGCTAGTATTGGATGTTTAATGATGAACAGTCATTTTCCATGTTTATAACCTTAATCTCTGGTATATTTCTGTTTTGATCCATGGTGTTCAGTAGGTTGCTGCTCTTTATCATCTGTTGGCATCCTAATAAGTTATTTTTGCATGTTAATATGCTACATTTCTTTCAATATTAAAAGATTATTGCGATCCCACCTACAATATGCCTTTGCACTTTAACAGTCATTTGATACTTTTAAGTTCAAATTTGCTAAAATTTACCATTTCTTTTATTGCAGGAAAGCAGTGTAGAACGAGATGATATCATGGAACCTTTCAGTGAGGTATGTTATCTTCCATCACAATTTTGCCAATACTTTTGCAGTTTTGCATTATTGCTGTCAGCTTTGGTCGCCATAAAAAGAAATATTGTTGAACGCTGCTTTCATTGATTTGATTTCTAATGAACTATCCGTTGGACATATTTCACATAGCAGTAAAAATGTATAATACAAGTTTGCACATGCTAAAGGTGATGATGCTATTTTATGATCACTGGTGTGATTAGAATGGTTTATTCTCATTATTTGATTCTTAAGAGAACAGTTACTAACCCCTTATGCAAACTTGAGGTCCCATTAATCTCTCTCTTTGCTACTTGGCTGATCAAGTTTTTCGTTAAATTTATTCAATCTCATGTTTTGCTTACTACTTTACTCTCAGTCTCACTCACATGATGCACTCACCAACATAAAATTTTCTGTCAATCGACATTCTTTACCTTTTTTTCTTTTCTTTTTTTTTTTTTTTTTCCCCATAGGTCTCAATGTTTAAGAAAAACTATGACCATCTTCCAAAAGATGTATATTTTGGCAACTATAAGGAAGCAACCCGTGGAAATCCAAACTACTTTTTGACCTATGGCAATGGGAAATCAGCTGCTCGAGTTCAAGATCACCTACGCCCTAATGGCGCACACAGATGGCATAACTATATGAAGACACCTCAGTATGTGATTCTATCTCGTGGTTTATATATTTTTTAAAATGTTTATTCATTTTTATTAAGTCCCTATAAGATAAAGTTATTTTGCTAGTGGGCATGCCAGTAGATGCACATGTTTACTTTTTACACATTCGCTCTTTTCTGAAGCTTCATCATTGACCACTAATATTATTTTAGCCACTATGTCAGAATATGCACAAGTTTCTAATTCTTGTGTACTTACTTTTATTTTCTTTGTTGCTGTAAACTTACTATTAATTTTTGCAACTTTTACTAGTGAAATCAAATTGGAGGAAGCTGCTGTGTTGCATTACACATATACCAAGTTCTCTGATTTGACTTCTAGACGTGATCGGTGTGGCTGCAAGCCTACAAAGGAGGATGTTAAAAGATGCTTCATGTTGGAATTTGACAGATCTGTGAGTTTTTGTTTTGCATCATTTTTTTGCCCTTTTTTACCTGTCTTCTCATTGAGCTAGAAACGTGACCATTGTTTTCTTCTCATTGAGCTAGAAACATGACCAATTGTTTTCTTGGAAACCTCACGCTACATCATGTTGCCATTAATTTCATTTTTTTCCCTTCCGCATAGCATGGCAATTTTATACACATGACTACTTCCATGTTGTATGAATTTACAAATATGGATATGTTTCTTGTCATAGAATTGTTCTTTTAAGATCTGTTCAAATTTACTGCAATGTGATTCCATTTGCAGTGTTCAAGATTTGTGACTCACCTGTACAAATACTGTCTTAGGTGTCTATGAAGAGCTATAGATAACAAACAGCACAGAACCCATAACTTCACTATATATTTCTTGTCATCTTTCTTACAGCTATGTCTTACTGTCAGGCATTCATAATTGCTTCAACTGCAACAGAGGAGGAAATGCTTCGCTGGTAATTATATCTCATCTCATGAGAATGTTGGCAAATCTGGTGGTAAAATAAGAAATGAATAAAAATGAAGATAAAAATGGACACATATATTTTACGTGGAAAACCCTAAAGGAGACGGTGTAAAATGGGGATTACAACCTTCTCTCTAAATTACATGGAGAGAACAATAGGAGACTCTTTCATGCAAATAGGAGAAACACCTCACAAAAGAAGAGGAACTAGAGAAACTAATTTTCTCTCACTAAGGGAATACTCTTAGAAGAAGCTTTGAGAGAATGGGATGGGAGAACCTGATGAGGGGGGGCTTGGTATTTATAGGCCTCAGCCCCTCCCTTTCGCTTCTTCTTCATTCTTCAAGGCAGCCACTTGCCTTGTTTTTTAAAATTATTTCTTTCCTTTTCTTTTGTGGGCAAACTACTACACTTGGCCCTTTCCTTATTTTTCTTCCTCCTCTGTTGTTCTTCTCCTTATTTTCCTTTCTTTTGTCAATGGAGCAGCCTGCTCCAAATATATTGTCGGCCACAACAGAGAAGTCATATGAGTTTTCTCATGCTTTGCGGAATTACAACTCTTTGAGGTTCCACATGACCCGCACAAAATTATTTGACCTGTGCTAAACAAAGTTGCTGAAAGAGATGGCCTCAAACATACTAAAAGACGAGGAATTTTAATTCTTTGCTTTTTTCCCTAGAAGCTTCGCTTGATAGGAAAGAGGTTAAATTCATATTGAGCCTAGTACGACACACTATGTAGGAAAGAGGTTAAATTCATATTGAGCCTAGTACGACACATTGATGTGCATTTCTAACATGAAGCGCTGAACCAACGTTCAACTTTTCTTAATAATTTTCAATTGCAAAATTCTCTTGTGAATACTCAACTGCAACACATTATTCTTGTTGTATAATAAATTTTCACCATTGAGTAGGTAGTTTTTGTACCTCCTGACCTAAAATCATCGTTGTTTTAGGTACGGAGAACGCATTGTGTGGGCTGACAAAGAATTAAACTTGAAACTTATGAGGAAGGGCATCTTGGCTCGGATTTATGCCCCTATGGTTAGTTCAATAAAATGATTTTACTTTTTTTTTTTAGGCTTATTTATCTCGCTTTTGGTACATATATGCATGCATAGTAGTGAGATTGAAGTCCTCAAACCTGTTTGTCCCATTATGTTATAGGTGATCATTCAAGGTTTGCGAGATTCCGGTGTTTTCAGCTCTGTAATTGCGGCTGCTGAGCAAGCCAGTCTCTCGAAAGAGAAATTCTTATCCTCTGTTGAAAGTAGCAACTTTTCTCGGACGACCACATCCGATAGAGCGTTTTCGTCCAGAAGGGTTGGCAAAATAGATTCTAAAGCAACAACCGCAAGAAGGGTCTTGGAATTCACAGATGATTCTACTCACCCCTCGGCAATCCCACCTCGATCTCCTCCTGAGTTGGAAGATTCTTATATCGCTATATAGTTGACGTGCCAATTGGCAATGACCCTTTTGCCTCATTGTTTCCAGTTTCTAGTTTGAAGAATCATCTGAGAGTTGAAGTTTTTCCGCAGGAGAGAGAAGCAAGTTTGGCATCCATACCAAGGCATGCGAGTGTCCGTTTTCGTGGGGTTCTTCCCGATCATTACCCAAGCGCTGGTGTACATTTCAGGTTTAGAATATAGAGTTTTGTAGAGCTAGAGATGTAGAGCGGGGATTCTGATTTGCAGGCTTAATTAATGATTATGTTACCTTGGTGGTCTAATTTTTTTTTTTCCCCTTTTTCTGGAGAGTTTTGATTTGATTGCCTGCGACTTAGTCTGTATTCTTGGCTCCCCGTATCCGTTATATTCATTCCCCACACAGGATAAAGGGGGCACAATTCAATAAAAGTCATTTGCTTCATCATAAGCCTGAAGAAATTGGTGAGAGATTTGTGCAACTCTTTTGTTGTCTTTCCATTTTAGAAAAAAGGGAAAATGCCAGTTGGGTTAAGCCACAACATGAATAAAAAAAACTAATATGAAGCATAGAAGCCCGTGGTTCCAAGTATTAGGAAGAAGGCATAAGAGATGCAAGCATCGTATCCCATTAAAGAGGAGCAGCGTTCTGTTTTCAACGTCGGGACCTCTGGAGAAGAAGTAGATGAAACAAACATGAAAATGGCTGGTGATCCCCCACGAAGGATAAACCAAAATAGTGCAAATTTAATTACTTTTTTTTTTTATCAATATAATAAGCCACACTTATAAATTATTGGTGTGTCTTTCTTTAATTTGAAATGTAAATTACCTATTTAAAAAATATTTATAATAAATAGCATAATTATGGTATATGTTTTATTTACAAAGTAAATTTATATAGTAAACTTATCATGAATATAACTCTTAAATTAATCATGTACGGTAAACTAGTCTTTAACGTGCACTTTGCACGCGTGATTTATTTAGAATAGCAGTTATGCAAATTGTTGTTTAAAAAAAAGAGAGAAAAAAAGGACAAAAATTAATTTATTTTTATTTAATTTGGTGTAATTTTATTTTATTTTAGTGCATTTTTGTTTAATTTTATTTTTATTCAAATTATTCATAGTATTTTTATTTGAGCAGTGTCAGAATTTGGTGCAAAACTGTTTTAAAACAAACAAAATCGGCCCATAAATTAGTTCAAAGTAAATAAATAAATAAATATAACAAATAATAATAAGAAATAAAATCAAAAATAATTTTGGTCGTCGGATGATGCTTATCAACGACCTTGATGCGCGCATGAATAGTATGCGTAGAAAAGGAGAATAAAGCAATATACATGCATTAGATGGATCCCGTCACGATTCTCAATCAGTCAATTAGAACGCGACACGTTACGATTTTGTCACCCACTTTCTATTAGCGTTTAATTCGCTGCATCGTGATTCATGTGAGCTTGTTTTTTCTGTAAACACTATTCGGACATGTGGCAAACTAAAAGGATTAACTATTTACGAAACGACACGTGTATTGTATTAAAGAAAACACTTAAATTAAAACTTGACATACGGCACAAAAGAAGGTAAAATAACTCAACCAAAACTTTAGTTTTTGTGTCTAAATGAATAATAATTTGTTTTTAGATGAATAACAAGTGCACTCCTCTTTAATATATAGTTATAGATTATAGAATATTGATAGATTATTGTGATTATTATTTACCAAAACTATTTTAAAATATGTTATTTATAATATTTAAAAAAAAAATCTATTTAGCTCTTTCTTTATAAAAAAAAAAAATGGTGGGCTTTGTGTCAGTATGACGTGTTGTATTCCACCATTTCCGCGGGAGCCATGGCTTCATTGGCGGTTTTTCCCCCAACTCAGAACACAAGCCAAACTCTCTCTCTCTCTCTCTCTCTCTCTCTCTCCATAACTCTTTCTTCGCCTTAGAAAAAACGATTCAGCCATGCTAAAAACAACTCAACTTGTTGCACTTTCTCATTTCTCACTTCACCCATGCCTCTCCAGCCATGAATCAAATCCAATCCCTTCAATTAGGGTTTAAGAATCTCTTCAAAGGTACTATCTTTAAACCCCAATCACTCCCCGTTTTTCTGCCTATTCTTTCAAAGTTTTGATTTTTATGAATTCCATATATATGTATATTGAGTTCTTAATTAATTTCTTGACCTAAAACAGTGCAGTGGCTCCTGGGATTTTGAGAGTTTCGAGCTCAATGAGGTCTAAACGAAACGTTTCGAGTTCTTCAAATTCCCTGCCAACAACGTCTGAGGACAACAGAACGGGTAAAAAGTTGAAACCATTAATGGGTACAAAACCAAATCAACAGAAGGAGCCTCTTCTCAAGGTTGTACCAATGTTATGCTTGTTTTGAAACTGTAATATTTGTAGTTTTTTCTTGCCCCGTGTCTTACTTGGTAATCCTTTCATTTTTAATTCCTCATTTTTTTTTGAAATACATTTATTTTCGGGAATAACGAAAGCCTTCTATGTGTTTTTATCGAAATGCTGTATTCCACCTTATATTTTTAGGAATGCTAAGCCTATTTCGTATGTTTTACAAATTGTTAAAATTTGATATGAATTGTAAAACTTAGAGGGTAAATACAACATTTCTGAAAGCATAAGACGGAACATAGTATTTCCATAAAACACGAGGAAGGTTTTTTTTTTTTTTTTTCTTCATCATCGCTTTAGTTAACTTATAAAATATAGAAAGAAAAGAAAAGAAAAGAAAAGAAAAAGAAGTGTTGTTAAGCAGGTCCTAAAGTTTTCTTTGTACTACAAGCCTTTTGGTCAGTATGAAAGTGATTTACTACTGATTGACATGTAGGAACGTGCTGTAGAAAGTTCCCCTGTGGAGATTGAAGGTTTTAAGGATGACCCAGAAAAAATCGAGAAGATGACAGTCCAGGAACTTAGAACAACATTGAGGTAAAGTATTGCATGCCTTTTTTTTTTTTTGGTTAATTCTTTACTTTGATTGATTTTTGAATGTGTTTATTTGTTTGAGTTTTCATTCGTCTTGTATTTAAGTGTAGATTGGTATAAGCCAAACTTTACAGTTTTAAGCAATAGGAATTGGTTTCCAAGCCAAAAAAAAAAAAGAAAAGAAAAGAAAAGAAAAAGTAGGAATTGGTTCTTTCTTTGAAGTTGTAGGTCTTACATTCAATGATGTTTTACTGTCAGGAGTATTGGGGTCCCTGCTAAAGGTCGTAAACCAGAACTTGTATCCGCCTTGAAGTTGTTTGTGGACCAGAAGATAAATGGTATTCGTAAATCTTTTTACTGCTGTAAAATCCAAGTTTCATGCCATATTGCAAAATATTTTCACAGCAGCAAAAAGATACTATCATTCTAACTTTTCGGTCCAATCTAAGTTAAACTTCCTTTGCTTTGGATGCTTAGGTGAAAGTTCTCAGATAGAAGAAGAGCAAGCATTCTCCATTTCTGCTAAAAGCGTATATGAAGAAGACCAAGTTCAAAATGTCAGCACTGTCTTGGAGGCCCAAGAACTTAAGAGGAGTAAGAGAAGGTTAAAACAGTCGGGAGGTGAAGGGAGTGCTGTCGGATTCAACCTTAAAGCTGTCACAACAAAACAGAAGCTTTCCATAAAATCTGTTGGGGTTTCAGGTACCAAGACATTTCTGGAACTAGTACTACATTGAGGAGTTTAATTTGTTTATTTGTATTTTGTTGATTTCTTCGAGAAAATAATTTAATAGAATGTTTATCATGTTAGGCGGAAAGGTCTCTCAAACAGAGACTAGAACATCTTCAGAAACTATTAGTGTTAAAGCAGACTATAAATCGGGAATGCCCCTGGTGGAAACGGAACCTTGGACGGTTCTTGCACACAAGAAGCCTCAGAAACATTGGATTCCGTATAATCCTAGAACCATGAGGCCCCCTCCTCTTTCTAGTGATACAAAGTCTGTGAAGCTTATGTCTTGGAATGTAAATGGTTTGAGAGCATTACTAAAGTTAGAGGGATTCTCTGCACTTGAACTCGCCCAAAGGGAAGATTTTGATGTATTATGCTTGCAGGAGACCAAACTGCAGGCAAGTTTTTTGATTTTCTTTTTGAAAAAAGAAAAATTAAAGACTGACTTTGTCAAAGATGAAAAAAGATACCTTGCTCAATTGTATTAATCATCCTTCAGGAGCCACCAGCATTAGCCAATGACCTTAGTCTGTGCTATCTAGTGTTACCTATTTATGTATAGAGTAATATTATATATATATATTGTACGAAGTCAGAAAACTAACAAAATTAGTTTCTTTAAATGTATAATATATTCTCTTACTATTCTATTCCTAGTTACCTGTATCTCTCTTTTATATTTTGGAAACAGGAGAAGGATGTCGAAAAGATTGCTTGTTTGATAGATGGCTATCCGAATAACTTCTGGACCTGTAGTTCTGGCAAGCTTGGTTATTCTGGAACTGCAATTATTTCCCGAGTATGTTGAGTGTATTTTTATTCATGTATTTTCTTTTTCTATTGTTGTAGTTTATATTGAGTGTATTTTTATTCATGTATTTTCTTTTTCCTAAGTGTGCTTACAGTTTTGCTTGTATACCAGTGCTAGATTATGGCTGATAATATGAGCTAGACTACTATGTGGGTGGTTTAGGAATAATAACACAGAATAGTAATTGCGAAAAGTTCTGCAGTTTAAGCATTTTTTCAAGAGCAATGCAATAACTCTGCTTAAAAAAAAAAACAAAAAAAACAAAAAAGTTGAGTTATATTTGGCTAATTTTGACTGCAAATCGTCAGCCCGCATTTTTTTTTTTTGGCTTAATTACTTTTCTAATACTTTCAATCAATATTGGCATTTGCCTTGCAGATGAAACCACTTTCTGTCAGATATGGCCTTGGCATATCAGATCATGATGGCGAGGGACGGCTAGTAACAGCTGAATTTGATTCATTTTACTTAATTTGTGGATACGTTCCTAATTCTGGAGATGGCTTGAGAAGACTGGTAATTGACCGGAAGCTGTAACCACGATTGAATTATTTTTACTTTTTATAACTTTTTTTTTGTTTTTTTTTTGTTTTTTTTGAGGGAGTCCCTTTCTCGGGCTAACAACTTTGGTTTCAAATTTAGACATACAGGATTACACAATGGGATCCATCTCTCAGCAGTTACATGAAAGTGAGTACTCTCTCCTTTCCTCTCAATTTCTTGTAGATAATCCATTCTGTTTTCCAATATGTCTTGTATTGTCACATCAAACTGCTCGTTGATGATATAGCAACAAAATTGTATGTGTTGTTACGTTTAAACAGTTTGCGGTAACATAGCGTAGAGGAATTGAAAGAGACTTGGTGAGCACTTAATCCTTATGGCTTTCTTGGTTGATGTAGGAGCTTGAAAAGTCGAAGCCTGTCATTTTAACTGGTGACCTGAATTGTGCTCATCAAGAGATAGACATATATGACCCAGCAGTAAGTGATTTTCTTCTTTTTTTTTTTCCTCGTTAGCTCCTATATTATCCAGTATATAATTTAGGCTTGTGTAAGGTATCCGATCCAAAACTTGTGTATGTTTTAACAAAAGCTTAGTAAAGGAGGTTGTTTGAATGGTATTTTCTCTAGAGCATATTATTTTATTATTTTTAGTCTACAGAAACAGTTGGAAAAAAAACACACACACACACACGTGTGACATTTGAGTTTGCATTTTCAATGCCTCAGTTTTAATGATTTAGGTAGGACTGAAGGTGTTGTCCTTGATAGATATTTACTTCGATGTGTTTCTTAGATAAATCAGTTTAGTATATCAAATAAATTACATTTTGACCTTTGGATTTTCCTAGTCTTTTTTTGTCATTTTTCTTAGCTATCGTCAAAAGGGAGAAATGGGGCATATGTTTACGGTGGTAAAGCCAATACAGAGGGTGAAACCTTCCAGTCCCAGTGTCCTTTCAATGATTGTTAAATGTTAATTGAGCAGAGTTTCATGGCATGATAATCACGGGCTCATTTCTATGAGATAGTTCCCTACTTCAATCATGGACTCGTTACTATGAGAGAGTTTCTAACTGCTATTCTTCATTAAATATTTAGTTTATCTGCACCATCTTTTTAATATCTCTGCGAAATAATTAGGGAAATAGAAGAAGTGCTGGCTTTACGGATGAAGAACGGCAATCATTTGAGAAAAACTTCTTATCTAACGGATTTGTGGATACCTTTCGAAGGCAACACCCCGGTGTTGTTGGATATACTTACTGGGGTTATAGGCATGGCGCACGCAAAACTAATAAAGGTACTTCCCACTCCCAGTTGGCATTCTCAAAATCCCATTTTCACTCTTTTACGGCCCCCTAGAATTATCTTGATGTGCCTGTACATATGCATGTAATAGAGGCATTATTATGTAGTTTGTTCTGGTTGATGCGTTTACATCAGTCTTATCTGCTGAATAACCTGAAAAATGATTTTCAGATTTTTAAGAGGTTTCTCGAGTTCTTATGTCATTTGCTTGCATCTATTTGCTCTAGTTGATGTGTTTACATCAGCCTCATATGTGAGAACAACCTGATATATGAGTCACTTTCTTACCATCTTATATCCTTTTCTTTTAATTATATTTCTGACTGTGTCTGTGGTAGGGTATAATAAGAAATCTACTAGTAAGACGCAGTTCTAAACCATCATATCGTATTAGATTAAGAAAAGCATGATAGTTTAACTGAACTTGATTAAAATTTGACGATTCATGACTGTGCCTACTGATAGGGTTCTTTTTCTTACCCTACCAGAGAATTCTCCTGTGTTTTTATTCTTTTTTTTTTTTTTAATTGGGTGCTTAATTGAAACAGGGTGGCGTCTTGACTACTTCCTCGCCTCAGAATCCATAGCTGACCAGGTTCACGATTCATACATTGTCCCTGATATTCATGGCAGTGATCATTGTCCTATCGGTCTTGTACTCAACTTGTAGCTGAAAAAATCGGCTCCAAAACCGATTTTTATTGGCATTTTGTTACATGATCCAATCTGAAAGGTTTCATGTGGGAGATCTTTATTCTTCATGCAGTATTAAGAAATTTGATCCAGCAATTTTGAGTTTATATCATGTCATGCAGTAGTTGGATAACTTGGAAAAAGAATTGAACGTGTAAATAGATTCGTTGTTGTAGCTTCGTTAAGTTATTTTATTATTGTAATACTCTTAAGATTTCTATGCGTTTGTTTGTTTCTTTCTTCTTTTTCTTTTTTTTTTTTCGACCTTTTGGCACATCCCAGCCAAAAAGGCTGCATGGCAATGCTAATCATAACTTGGATGTGTCCGAAAGGAGGAAAGAAATGTCATCACAAAAGTTTTTATTCATTTATTTATTTATTTTTTCCTGTCTATACATAATTTAATTTGCGGAGTTAATTAATCTCTCACGTATTATGCAACTTACAAGTATAGTCTACTATTACTTCCGTTTGGTAAGAGGGATGGCTTGGTGGAAGGATGGATAGAATATGATGGAAGGGAAGTGAGAGAGAAAGGATGGATTTATAATTTTTCTTAATGTTATTTGGTATGATAGAAGGAAAAATTATGGTTATCTTCTAGATATGACAATAATTCCTACGGGGACGGGGATCTGCTCAGGATGGGGTGGGATGGGGACAATAATTAGAGATGAGGATGAGGACAAAATCTTATTCTCGAATTATGATAGGGTGGGGACGGCAGAAAACTCCTCGCCCCATCATCAGCCCAATATACATATATTACATATTTCATATAAATAAATATATGCAATATTAAATTTTCAAACAAATATAGTGTTTTGTGGCATTATTGCTAAGTTTGATTTGCATATGATTTGTTTTATAGAACCTATTTTGATTTTGATTCAAAATTACAGTTTATTTTTATTTTAAATTGCTATAATTTTGAAATGTATAATTATCAGATGAGGAATGGGGTGGGTATGAGGAAGGTTTCTCTAATAGAGAATTTTCGATCTCGACCCCGTCTCTTCTTAAGTCGGGATGGAGATAGGGATGGGTCCACCACTAAATAGTGGGCTGTATGGATCAAAAAATATTGTTCAACCTAGAGTTGTAAGTTTGGGCTGGGCTAAACGGTCCAGCCCGAGGCTTGCTAGTGTTGGCCCCGGCTTGAGCCGGTCCATTCTTAAAATTTTTGGGCTTAGGGCCGTGTCACGACCTGTCACGCCCCGAAGTCGGGGTTAGTGACGTGTAGGCTCGTTTAGAAGTTAAACGCGATTAGGAGAGTAATTAAACATTTATAATCATAATAATCAAAATCAAAAGGAAAATATTAGGAAATTTCCAAAAGAGCCCCACATTTCGCTAAAAATAAACGACAAGAAAGTTACGGGATCGCCCGCACTTTCTGATTACAAGAGGCTAAAACTCGAGCATCTAACATCGTTCAAGGCTTCACCCACATGATATGTAGTATTGTACATACATGAACATGTAAACAACATCACAGACATCAACCACAGTCTAGAAATCCAGAGATCAGAATTTACAAAATTTACAATTATTACACTTGTATACAGGAAGGATGATCACAATCTTCACTAAATCAGACGGTATCAGTTATCTCAGCTACTCCGCACTACTCCTAGAGTCGCCTGGGAGGGGCTTAATATTTATAAAACAATAAAAACGTGAGCGAAAGGCCTAGTAGGATGTAATTTGAAATAACTTTATAAACAAGTAAATAAATGAGTAAGCAAGTAAATAAATAAATGAGCAAGTAAATAAGATATTCAGTTCCAACACAACAGCCAGAACCTCACATCCTTTTCCTGAAAGGAAATATAACTGAAAATCTCCGTATTACAGGCATCGGCAAGTAATTTATACTATGATAAATTACTTACACAACCACAAGCACAAGCCTTATCACCCCCGGGTCTGGTTTCGGGTTTTGCCCCCAAGGATACACTCTCCATATCCTGTCTAGGCCATCAGTCAGTTTACCGATTCGTAAGATCTCTTGTCTTAAGAAATCATTCATTAAACTTTATGAAATAGCTCATTATGATCCCAATAGTTAAAATCAAGCTATGGTGTTAAAATGCTTTTCTTTCGCAAACATGCCCTTTCTTTAAAACAGTTGCAAGGCCAAAACTCTTTTGAAATCAGGCTAACAAAGAAAGAGGTAAGAAATACTACCTCGTAAGCACCAAACCTGTAACTAGCGTTGCACTATTTTGGCTTTCACTTCCTCAAAGCCCCTCAATCTGAGTCCTCCGCTAGCACTGATACAAAACAACACTTTAGGATCCAATTCTCATTCCTAAAGCAATTTCAATCTCAACTATACCCTTTGATTTCCTATTAGTGTGCCATAATTCAATTACCGGTTTCACAAACTATTTCATGTTTCAAATCATCATTCCAAGGGTTTTAATCTCAAAACATGGATTAAAGATGCTAATCCATTTACTCTAGATCCCCAAATGAAGCTAATTTGGGTTCTCTTCAAAAATCATGGTCAAAACAGGGTTTTCAAGCAAAACAGGGTCAAACCCCGTGTACACCGGTCGACCGGTGACATAACTGTGCAACACCACCGGTCGACCGGTGGTGTGCAATCCGGTCGACCGCATAGGTCGACCTGGTGAAGCGCAATCCGGTCGACCACATACGTCGATCGGTAGAAAACAGCAGGGTGAGGAAACTTGCCAAATCAGTCTGAAAACTGGCAATTTCGAGTTCCAATTTGAAATATTTCAAAGGGAATCACCTAATCCAGGTTCCAGATGACTAATCAAGTCCAAAGAATCAAAAATCCCTAATTTCTACTGGGATTTTACTCAAAATCCATGAAAATCCGTTTTGAACCAAAATAGGTTTTCTAATCCGAAAAATTTGAGATTCAAAAGAGGGTTTTTTTAAAAATCTTACCTCAACTCCTTCTCTTGACATTGAAAACTTCTTGAAATTCTTCTTTGGTTTGAAATCCGGTTGATTTGAAGCAAAAACGGGAGAGAGAGAGTGAGAGAACGAAAGAAAGAACAAGAGAGGAGAGAGAGTGTGTGAGGATGCACGGCAAAGGAAAGAAAAAGAAGAAAAAGGAGAAAGAAAAAGAAAAAAGGAAAAGACAGGTGTCACAATAATTAAAAGACAGTCCAGAAAATGTGTCGACACACACTTCTGTGGTAAAAATATAAATACTGAAAATATTTAAATTCCTTGGGAATATTTAAATTTACACGTCAGAAACATTTAATAAACAATAATTATTTAATTAAACCAGAGTAGGCACACTAATAAATCTTAATTACTTTAATTAATCTCATTTAATTCCTTAGGGTGTTACACGACCCCAAGGATAGGGCCGTGATTATTGGGGTTTAATTTGAAATTTAACTTAATTAAACTGGACTGTATCACAAAATCACAAAAATAAATACATAAATATCAATATAGTTTGCTCAGGAGACTTTCTTTTACAAATAATATTTCAAACAGTCCATAAAGTCCAAGAAAAATAGTACAACTCTCGGACAATGTCGACCAATACAGTTTACATACAGAAATACAGTATATCTTAGAATTTAAAACTGTAAATCCAAAACAAACGTACTGCTTTGAATCTTGCGCATTCAATCCATTAGCATCCACTTGTCACGCTGTAAATCTAAACCGCTAACTCTGGAGGAGGGGTTTAAAATATTGAAAACATAATAAAAGTGAGCGGAAGACCCAGTAGGATATAATTTTATAAAACATTATAAATAAAAGTACTCACGGTCCGAAGACATATACCCGGAACCGATCATACAATTTTATAAAACATTGTAAATAAAGGTATTCACGGTCCGAAAACATACACCCGGAACCGATCATCCTCATTTTTTGAAAAAGGAAATACTCACATAGTAGTGGTAAGATATCTGTAAAATGAAAATATGCGAGCCATAACACCACTGAGCAAGAAGTGGTTAAAGGTCTGTATAATGAAAATGTGCAGAGCCATAACACCACTGAGCACTTCTCTGAGCAAGAAGTGGTAAAAGGTATGTATAATGAAAATGCGTAGAGCCATAACACCACTGAGCAAGAAGTGGATCCGTACGGGTTTAGGGTTCTGCCCCCAAGGATACGATTCTCATATCCCAATCTCTGAGGCCACACCGCGTCTTATCATTTCTTAAAATATTTCATTTTAAGAAATGATACTTTTAAAAATCTCATTTCCAAAAATCATTGGAAACTCAATAACATTATTCATGCTACTCTTTTAAAATCATTTTCTTGAAACATGTTTTGCTCTAAAACATTTTCATTGGCTAAAACCATTTAAAATAAGGCTAACAAGGATGTGGATAAAAATATCCTACCTCTCAGATATCAAACGTGGGCTAGCTTTTCGTTCTCCTAGCCTCTGCTTTCCTTAAAGCTTTAACACTTGACCTCCTCCACTAGCTTTGCCACGAATTAAGCACAATCATGTTTACTTGTTTCCTATTAGTGTGCCTTGGCTCAAATCCAAGTTTCACAAACGATTTTATAATAAGTTTGGGGGTTCTTTAAAAATTAAAATCTAATTCATGGGTTTGGTTTCCTATTTAATTTCAGCTTAAAAACAACTTCTTAAAGAAATTTCGGCAGCATGCCAGTATAAATAGGAAAAATGTCAAACCTACAATTCAAGTTCAATTTCAAAATAAATTCTCCAGAAATTATCAAAACCAGTTTCCAATCAATTCAACAAGTCCAATAACTGAAAACCCCCAAATTTCATTCAATTCTAACAACAATTGTTCAAATCCAAACCCTAACTCAAAATTATTCAAATCTAACCAAAATCAAATTTTCTCAAGTTTAAAATTCAAATCAAATAGTGGGTTTCAAGGGGTTTTACCTCAAATTAGTTGATGTAGCCTTGTTTTCCTCTGCTTCTCCCATTTTCATTTTTTTTCTTTCTTCCCTGTTTCGGCAGCGAACTCCAAGAGAGAGAGAGAGAGAGAGAGAAACTCAGAGAGAGAGCAAGGGAGAGAGAGACCTAAAGAGAGAGAGGTGGCTGGAGAGAGGGAGGGAGTGGTGGCCAGTGGTGAAGGAAGAAAGAGAGAGAGGAAGTTTTCGTGGAGAAGAAAGATGAAAAAGAAAGAAAGAAAGAAAGAGAGAGGGAGTGTGGTCTGGGCAACCACGGGAAGGAAGGGAAGGAAAAAAGAAAAAGAAAAGAAAGAAAAGAAAATTAAAAGAAAATACATTAAAATTAAGTGTATTTTCAAAAACTTTTGAGGTGAAAATTGAAAAACTGAAAGTAATTTATAAGTCCTTAAAATAACTCAAAAAGTTAATCTTTAATCACAAGATTAATTAGAAAAAATCAATTTTAGGCACACTAATATACACAATTAACATAATTAAACATGTTTAATTCTTGAGGGCGTTACAGCTCTACCCCCCTTAAGGAATTTCGTCCTCAAAATTAGAGCTTACCTTAGGATATGAACATGTATGGATATTACTTTTGCATCGTTGCTTCTAGTTCCCACGTTGCTTCCTTAACACCATGGTGTTGTCACAACACTTTCACTAGTGGAATCTCGTGACGGCGTAAACTTTTCATCTTCCGACCGAGAATATGAACTATTGCTTTCTCGTAAGTCGTGTCATACTAGATCGGCATGTCGTACCATTGCACAATAGCTTCCGGATCGAGTTCACACTCATGAAGCATAGAAACATGGAACACATTGTGCATGTAAGATAACTCAAGAGTTAAGGCGAGGCGATAAGCAATGACACCGACTCGTTGCACGATTTGGAATGGTCCAATGTATCTTGGCGCAAGTTTCCCTTTCACACCAAAATGAGTGATTCCTTTGCACGGTGAAACTCTTAATAAGATAAAGTCACCTTTTATCAACATAGCTCTTCATTTAATCAAACTTGGATTATCTAAAAGGATTCCTTCAACTTGGTCAGTCCTTTAATCTCATACATGGGCTCACTTAATGTCCATTACAGAAACACGTGCAAACCGTATTACGTGTCACCAGAGGGTAGAAAACTGGTTTTGAATGAAAATAGACATCTAGGTCTTTCCAACGAGTTATCACATGCCCAATTTCAAATATTCTAAGCCTTTCAAACACATCTTACAAGAAATTAAAATTCTGAAACTTCAACTTTTCAAGGCATTTTGAAAAGTTTCTAAGTAAAATTTTAACTACGTACATCTCGGTCTGCAAAACTCCAAACAGAGTGATTCTAAGTGCTACACATCACTAATGATGCACACTAAATGGTAGGCTAAGTCTTTCAAGTGCAGCGATCTCGGTTCTAAAAGTTAGGGTTCAAATTCACACTTTTTGCGTTATGTCAAGAATGCAATTTTAACCTTTCTGACAGAAATGATCATAAAACATTCCACATAGATCTAAAGGGCGTAATTTGAGTTTTTAAATAAAGTAGAGACCTAGAACTTCGAAACAAGTTATCATATGCCAAAATCTGAGATCTCTAAGTACCTCCAAAATAGTTTCTAAGAAATCAAAATTCTATCATTTCCTAGTTTTGATAACTTTTGAGAAGTTTTTGGCATGAAAATTCCAAAGCGCACAACTCAAGTTACAAAACTCCAAATGACGTGATTCTAACTCCCACATGTCACTAATAACTTGTTCTAAATGGTGGTAATGGTGGTCTAGGTGCAGCAATCCTATTTTAAAAAGTAAGGGTCTCAGTTCTTTGTTTTATCAGTTCTTAGAAAAGACAGCTTTGGCGGCTGTTACGGAAATAATTATAAAATATTCTACACAGCTCCAAAAATTACAAAATTAGTGCGTAATTGAAGTAGGCATCTAGGAATTTTCAAAGAGCTATCATAAGCTTAATTTTGGATATGTTAATATCTCCAAAAATACGTTATACCAGATCAAAACGAGGCTGTTTTTTTTTCTACAGAATTCCTATAAATCAAGCGTAACTTCAAAAATGCATAATTTGAGCTACTGTTATCCATTTAGGGTGATTCTTGCGGTTATACGAAGCTTATGATGTCTAGTTTCCAATTATGTAACCCATTTATTCAAATTCATCTCCAAGGATTCCCAGAATTCGACAGTATCTAATATGTTCAGGTTAGGTTCCTTGACACTTTTTCTAACAAAGTGAAAAATTCACAACTTAAGCTACAAAACTTCTTTTTAGGTGATTCAAATCTCCTATCAAAGCTTGAACAATTTATTTTACGATTCTAACATAACTAACATTAAAACTTATTGAGAATAATCAAGTCCTAAGCTTTTCCTTGGGCTGCTCCTAGAATCATCCCTAAAATCATGTGGATCAAATGGGGAAAGTATGATTAGAGTCCAAAATAATAACATTCAAGAGA
Source organism: Morus notabilis (assembly GCF_000414095.1). Classification (NCBI taxonomy): domain Eukaryota; kingdom Viridiplantae; phylum Streptophyta; class Magnoliopsida; order Rosales; family Moraceae; genus Morus; species Morus notabilis. The sequence goes on along the minus strand of NW_010363463.1, from coordinate 110,237 downwards.
GAAATTCTAAAGAAACGCATACTTAATGTTAAACAACCACAAAGGTTCTAAACTTCCAATCGTTCAGTCATAAATCAGTTTCTAACTCGAATCCATATTGTTCATAAATTCAGTAAAATGGCAGATCCGTCGACCTTAACAGGAATATACATAAATTATTATCTACGTCTCCAAAAGTTCCAGAATGAACTCCATACGAAAGTAGACACGTAGATCTTTGATTTGGTCTGTTAGACATAAGGTTTGGAAATCAACAATGCCCTCAAAAATAAGTTACAACAAATTATAACGGCATGTATAGGGAAATTCTTATAGTTGCATGAAATCCATCACGTGGACTAAATGTCTTCAAGGTTGATTTTAATGCAACGCCCACGGTCAGACACCGATTTGAAAAACATCCAAAGTGTTATTCATACTTATAATTAGAACTACCCATTCTAATTCCACATGAAATTGACAAGACATCACCCTAGGGTGATCGAATCCAACATCTTCAGCCCGAGGGAACTCAACCTCAACTGCTAAAGAAGTTCTTCCATTTAAAACACCACTTGAAATATGAGTCAAAAGCAAGAATGTCACTCATATGGCAGAAAAGAGGCGAATACGACAATTCGTCAAGATAGCCGTCTTGGAACCTATGAACTAAGATTTTCTACACCTTTTCTGTGGATTCCTACATGTCAAATGATGGAAAGGAACATCCACCTTGTGACTCTGCTGGCAACATCATGATATTGGTTGTCACAATCAACCATTCTATCAATGAGAAAAAAACGAAGTTCCAAATTTCAATAAAATAGGACCACTCACCTCATTCGAGTCTTTATGAATTTTAGAATTATAGAATGGGACACGGAAATACTTTGTCATCTTGGAATCTCATACCCAGAATATTATCAATTCCAGCTAGAAGTCAATCAATAACATAGACTTCTAACCACTGGAATAGAGGCACCTAATTCTGGGAATGATCGAACACAAGAATATCAATCATCGACTTAGAATCTAGAAAGTCGAAGAAATTCACATAGTCAAATTTGACTCTAAAAGAAGAACCAATAGGAATTTAATATCAAATAGATATGAAATCAATTAACAATTGAATCTCCAAGTCCCGGTGACTAAATGATGATTTTTAAAGTCAAAATTGACTACAAATCCCACCCCAAGTGAAAACCATTCACTAGAAATGAAATAAGTGATATGATCAACTCTAAAAGTACATTTGGCTTAACATTGAATCCCAAAAGCAAAATGATAGAGAATATTAATATCCATAGTCAATGTCTTACAATGACATAGTTCAAGTTAACGAGGAAATCACCAAGACTAACACTCGAGACAAGAAAGAATTTTGATTCCTGAATAACGTAGGATTATGATGGAAAGATATTACGATTCGATACACAAATAATAATGAAGAGACCAAATCCTGGTCACAACAGATTAAGAAAAGAATTCGAAGTTGGAATCCTGTGGGTTATGACCTACCACACTTCCAAACAAGGTTGAACACAATTAATATCATAGATAAGTCAATCTCTCGATAAGGTCTATAGCCATCACCGTCACTAATTGAAGAAAGAACGATGTCTTATCAACACAAGAACCCCTGAAGTAAACACTCTTGAGCAAAACACTCTCAAGAGATAAAAGGATGCATCAATGAATTGAAACGAGTAGCTAGGATACAAAGCTTGATTTCAAGTCGTCGCTCCCTATCAACTTAAACCCCCATGTTAAACGTGTCAAAAAGTAAAAGGGACCAATATCGAGAATTCAACTATCATCTCAAAATTGAAATCTTCATGAGAATTTCGAAGTCAATACTAATTTTGAATTTTAAACTGACAAGAGTCAAGAGTACTTATGGAAATAAATCAATAACCATCGGGTCGAAATCAATACTTCCCGAAAACTTCAAAATCAACTTTACCCTCGATCTTCATATCGATAAACATTGATAATAGAAATATGGATTCCATCCATCAAAGTGCTATAGGAAAATGAAACGGACTCTAACGTCAAATTCTCAAGTGCAATTGTATCATGTATTAACTAGTATTGTACGACACGTCCCGACACAAAACTGTTAAAAGAACAACAAAACTCAGTAAAAACTCACACATGCTCGATTCCCCATAGAATTCGAAGTCGTGCTCTGATACAAAAAACTGTCACAACCCCAAGGATAAGGTCGTGATTATTGGGGTTTAATTTAAAATTTAACTTAATTAAACTGGTTTGTTTAACAAAATTACAAAAATAAATACATAAATATCAATATAGTTTGCTCTGGAGACTTTCTTTCACAAATAATATTTAAAACAATCCATAAAGTCCAAGGAAAATAGTACAACTCTGGGACAATGTCGACCAATACAATTTACATACAGAAATACAGTTAATCTCAGAATTTAAAACTGTAAATCTGAAACAAACGTACCGCTTTGAATCTTGCGCCTTTAATCCATTAGCATCCACTTGTCACAATGTAAATCTAAACCGCTAACTCTGGAAGAGGGGTTTAAAACATGAAAAACATAATAAAAGTGAGCGAAAGGCCCAATAGGATATAATTTTATAAAACATTATAAATAAAAGTACTCACGATCCGAAGACATACACCCGGAACTGATCATACAATTTTATAAAATATTGTAAATAAAAGTATTCACGGTCTGAAGACATACACCCGGAACCGATCATCCTCATTTTTTGAAAAAGGAAATACTCACATAGTAGTGGTAAGATATATGTAAAATGAAAATATGCAGAGCCATAACACCACTGAGCAAGAAGTGGTAAAAGGTCTGTATAATGAAAATGTGCAGAGCCATAACACCACTAAGCAAGAAGTGGTAAAAGGTCTGTATAATGAAAATACATAGAGCCATAACACCACTGAGCAAGTAGTTGATCCGTATGGGTTTAGGGTTCTGCCCCCTAGGATACGATTCCCATATCCCGATCTCTGAGGCCACACTGCGTCTTATCATTTCTTAAAATATTTCATATTAAGAAATGATACTTTTAAAAATCACAGTTCTAAAAATCATTGGAAACTCAATAGCATTATTCACGCTACTCATTTAAAATCATTTCTTGAAACATACTTTGTTCTAAAACATTTTCATTGGCCAAAACCATTTAAAATAAGGTTAACAAGGATATGGACAAAAATATCCTACCTCTCATATATCAAACATGGGCTAGCCTTTCGTTCTCCTAGCCTCTGCTTTCCTTAAAGCTTTAACACTTGACCTTCTCCACTAGCTTTGCCACAAAAGTAATATCTTAGGAAGTATTTCTCATTCCTAAAACGAATTAAGCTCAATCATGTTTAATTGTTTCCTATTAGTGTGCCTTGACTCAAATTCAAGTTTCACAAACAATTTTATAATCAGTTTGGGGGTTCTTTAAAGATTGAAATCCAATTCATGGGTTTGGTTTCCTATTTAATTTCAGCTTAAAAATAACTTTTTAAAGAAATTTCGGCAGCATGCCGACATAAATAGGAAAAATGTCAAACCTGCAATTCAAGTTCAATTTTAAAATAAATTCTCCAGAAATTATCAAAACCAGTTTCCAATCAATTCAACAAGTCAAATAACTGAAAACCCCCAAATGTTATTCAATTATAACAACAATTATTTAAATCCAAACCCTAACTCAAAATTATTCAAATCTAACCAAAATCAATCTTTCTCAAGTTTAAAATTCAAATCAAAGAGTAGGTTTTAAGGGGTTTCACCTCAAATTAGTTGATGGAGCCTTGTTTCCCTCTGTTTCTCTCATTTTCATTTTTTTTCTTTTCTTTCTTCCCTGTTTCGACAGGGAACTCCAAGAGAGAGAGAGAGAAAAACCCAGAGAGAGAGCAAGGGGGAGAGAGACCCAAAGAGAGAGAGATGGCCGGAGAGAGGGAGGGGGTGGTGGCCGGCGGTGAAGGAAGAAAGAGAGAGAGAGATTTTCCGTGGAGAATAAAGAAGAAAAAGAAAGAAAGAAAGAAAGAGAAAGGGAGTGTGGTCTGGGCAGCCACGGAAAGGAAGGGAAGGGAAAAAGAAAAAGAAAAGAAAGAAAAGAAAAGGAAAAAGAATGAAAAAAGGAAAAAGAAAAGAAAATTAAAAGAAAATACATTAAAATTAAGTGTATTTTTAAAAAAATTTGGGGTGAAAATTGAAAAACTGAAAGTAATTTATAAATCCTTGAAATAACTCAAAAATTTAATCTTTAATTATAAGATTAATTAGAAAAAATCAATTTTAGGCACACTAATATACACAATTATCATAATTAAACATGTTTAATTCTTGAGGGCGTAACAGGCCGGGTTGGGCCGACCCTCTCTATCATAGTTTTAAGGATGTTTTTTTAAAATACTTTGCAAAATTTCGGGCCAGGTCGGGCTTGTTGAGAATAGTGTCTTAGAAGCATGGGATATAATATGATATTTATTATTTATTTAATAAAAGAGTTTAATCATTATTTTATGTGTATATATTATTGAATATTTTATGAATATCATTGAAAATTCTATGATTATTTATGTGACCTTAAATATTGTATATAAATGTTATATGCAAGAGGATAATATTTAAAGATAATAATCGAAACGATGTTCGTAATGAATTTAATTTAAGTTCAGAATCTTTAATTAAAATTGATACATGTCATTCCCATTAAGAATGGAACAGTGTTATCCGTACGATTAATATGACAAGATATTGAATGAGTGTATTACGTATAATGAGAATATGTGGAACCGGGACACATACATAATATGAATTTCTGATAATTTCTATTAAGTATAGAAATTCTAATTGAGTCTAGTGATGGTCATATATAAAATGATCTTAATCCTAAGTTATTAGCAGACTCCTATTTATGGATTTGTATATTTTGATTTACTTGGTACAGATTCTGAGATGTTGAATCATATTCTTTGTATCTTGGAGATATGATGAAGTGAGTAGCCGGAAATGTTAATAAATAAGAGGTAATCCATTCATTCTTAAGAGAGAAACAGATAAATAATTCTCTTGAGGATTGATTCGGTACTTAGACTACTGAGAGCTCCAATTCATGAATTTATTTTATGAATCACTATCTATTAGAAAATCAATGATACTCAAGGATAAAGATGTAATTAGATAGATTAACGGATTTCACTTAACTCTAATTATGAATTATTTGTGGATGATTGATCTATATATAATGATTATATCAAATGGACACTTCACAGTTTAAAAGTAAATTTTATCTAATTAGAGAGTGCAATTCTAAGTTTATAGTGGAAGAACTTCAAAATTAATAGAAGTAATTAATTACAGAGTTTTAATTAATTATTAATTTTATTGTAGCTCATAATTATAAGTTTATGAGTCCTTGTTTGTAATCCTACAAGACACTAAGGGTAAAATGAAAATTTTAGAATTATGATATTCTAAATAGAACGTTCAATAATAATTAATTATTAATTAATTAAATATTAAATAATGTGATTATTTAACTTTGAATTTTAGAACACACATGTGGAAGGGTCCACATGGTATACACACCCAGCACTGTGAGAATTTGAGGATTCAGTTGCTTGTTCTTTAAATTTTTTAATTGACTTATTTGATAAATTATCCAATTAAAATTAAAATTAAATTAAGTTTTTTAATTGTAATTTATTCTCTGAAAGCGACGTCTGACTAGGAGCTCCCATGTTTACAGCCGGAAGGTGGGAAAGCACAATCTAGGGCCGGAAACTCTAGCCAATAGTGATTGTCACTTGCCAAAGAAGACAATTATCTTCATTCTCTTTTAACCTCCCACCAAATAGATTTATTTATTTATTAAAATTAAAAAAGATGAATGAGTCTTGTTAATTTTAAGGGTGGCAATTCGTATTTGTGGGTTGTGTTCGTATCAATCCGTTTATTAATCGTATCAGAAAATATCAATTTAAACACGATCTGCTTATTAAATGTGTTAAAAATGTTAACCCAAACACGACTAATTTATTAATCGTGTTAATCGTGTCAACTCGTATAACCAATTTAAATTAATATATTTAATAAATAACTAATATAATAATAATGATTTATATAACACAGTCAATACAAGTTTAACATGTTTATTGATAAATTAAGAAAAATAAATGAATTTTACCTATAAATATTAAAATTCACATTACTTGTATTTAATATGTCATATAAACTGCATGTTATATCACATATCATTAGATTGCAGATGACACATATAATTAATCGTGTCACTTCATATTAAGAGATCAACCATAATTTAACTTATTTATTAATTATATTAATTATATTAATTTAATTATAATTCAAACTCATTTATAATAAATTAAAACTCATAAAATACAAATTTTAAATCTGCTTAGATAGTTAATCCTAGTTAATTCCACGTTAGACTCGTGAGAGTAGCCCGCTCGCGCTTGAAAGCTTTTCCGTTGAAGCGGCTCTCTTGCGCGCATTTCTGTTGGCTTACCCCAAGTGCGAACTAATAGGACGTAGCAGGATCTGACAGGTCAGACTCACTTTGCTGAGGTGGCAACATCTGGTTGGTCCAAATGACGAAGCATGCGAAAGTCTCACGCTAGGCTAAAGTAGCCTACAACGCCGCCGATTTTAGACGCAGAAAAAAAAAAGAACTTTTTTATAAATAAAAAAAAAAAAACTCAAAGTCCTCTAGAGAGAGAGAGAGAGAGAGAGAGACCGCCATGGCTGCTCGCAAGAGAGCTTCAACGGACTCATCCGCAGAACGACAACAGCCAAAAGAAACGTCGCAGAGCAAACCCCAAGGCTCGAACGACCCTCCAATAGCGCCGCCCAAGTCAGGCGTGATCCTGAAGCTCTCGTTTTTCTTCTTAGTCCCTTACTTTTACCTGATCTTCTACCATTACAAGATCGATTCGGAGCTCAAGAAGTCGATTCTCATAAATGCTGGTCTCAGCCTCGCTGGCTTCTTCGTCACCGTTAAGTTGATCCCTGTCGCTTCCAGATACGTTCTGAGGCGAAATCTCTTTGGATATGATATCAATAAGAAGGGCACTCCTCAGGGCACTGTCAAAGTGTGAGTTACTGTTATCATTCTTTTTTTATGATTTTGTTTGTTTTATGAGGTTTTGGGGTGAAATTGTGAGGTGAGTCCGTGTAAAGTTTGGTTTTTTTTTTTAGTTGAATTCATGGGGAATGAGATGTGCTAGATTTGGTTTCTGAAAAGATTTCTGAATTCGCTTGGCATTGATGGGTTTTTTATGATATTTATTTGCTGGGGATTTATGAAAAATTTGGTTTTTAATCGGACCAGGTGATGATTATGTGGCTAAATTTGTTGCATTCAGCATTATATCTTAATTATTATATTATTTTGATGGTTAGCAAAGTTTGCTTTTTGATTGAGAATATCTCGTGTGATGTTTGATGCCTGTTTATATATATATATATATATATATATATATATATTTATATAGGTATCTTATAGACTTGATTTCTGGGTTGATTAGGTGTTAAGTACATGATAATGTCATATACCCGTGGAGTTATAATAAAAGGCTGGTTTTTCAACCAAGTTATTTACCGGGAATGTACTAAGATTGGTCTATATTTATGCCGTGTGGTAATAGTTAGATATTATTCTGACGGTTAGTGTGAATTTTTTTTGAATTTATGTTGCGTTTTGATGATTGCTCTTCTTAAAACCTTCCATTTTATTTTCCTACAGTTATTTTATGTTGCTTGATGATGCCAGTTTTGTTTAACAGGCCAGAGTCATTGGGTATTGCCATTGGAATTGTCTTCATGGTCTTGGCAATCTTGTTTCAGTATTTTAACTTTACAGCCGATTCAAATGTAAGTGTAATCTATCATTGTACTTTGACTTTGTTTCATGCATTCAGAATGGAAATCGTCTTTCTCCGATCCAAATGATGAAAATATGACACCTTTTTTTTCTCTCTTTCTGTTTATTGATCTCATTAGATGGTTTATTGCTAGACTAAATTGTAAGTATATTGATCATGCAGTGGCTTGTTGAGTACAATGCGGCATTAGCATCCATATGTTTCATGTTATTGCTTGGATTTGTGGATGATGTCCTTGATGTCCCTTGGAGGGTGTGAGTATCATTTTTTTTTTTCTATAAAACATTGTACATTTTGTTTTATCATTTTTTTTTTCTTAGGAGTTGTCTTCCTTGGCATAGATTTTTGCATTAATATTGCATGAGGCTTCTTGAAATTGTGAAGAGCAGGAAACTAATACTGCCGTCGTTTGCTGCTCTTCCTCTGCTGATGGCCTATGCTGGACATACAACTATCATTATACCAAAGCCTCTCATTCCATATGTGGGGCTGGAGCTTTTGGATCTAGGTATGTTATCATGGTATTGGAAGTATGTAAAAAATGCCTTTTATGGTAATTTTTTTCTTCTTTCCATCCCTCTTAATAGTGAAATCAATTTGATTTCATCAACAGTTGCTCTTTATTTTTGTGAATGTATAAATTATTTGAATGTTCGTTATTAAAAACGTCAAATTAATAAAGATATTTGATTAAGTTGTTCAAATTAGAACCTAGTAGAGAAGAGGGAAAAAAATAGAGAAGAGGAAAAAAAATAAAGCAGTTTAGTGACTGAATTGAATGAAATCGAATTGCATGATACGTGAATTTAATTTGTGAGATATAGCCCTTTTGATTTCACCTGACAATGTAATTCCTTCTTTACATGTAAAGAGCGGAAATCATCTATTTCCTTAGGTTCTTCTCAAAGCACACTAGCGTTTTTTTCTTCAGTAGCCTGAATATATGATATAATTTAGCATTGAAAAGTTCTTTGGATGGCAAGAAATAGCTTCACACTGGCCAAAACGTTTGCAACCTTGTTGTTTTTACCTTTTACAACGTTGTAGATATTTTTGCGTATGTAGATCTGTGGTTACTGGTTTGATAATTATTATTTTTATATTTTTCTTTTGATGAAGGATGGATATATAAACTATATATGGGATTGTTGGCGGTCTTTTGTACAAACTCCATCAATATACATGCTGGTTTGAATGGTCTTGAAGTTGGGCAAACCGTTGTCATCTCATCTGCTGTAAGCATAAAAGGCTTTTAAAGCATTTGGCAAAAGTAAATAAATGATGAAAAAAAGGGATAGAGAGACTTTAAAAGTTGCAGTTTAAAACCGTTTTTTAAGTGACAATTTGTTATTGTAGATTGTGATACACAATATCATGCAAATTGGGGCATCTACTGATCCCGAGTATAAGCAGGCGCATGCGTTCTCTATTTATCTGGTTCAGCCTTTACTGGCCACTTCCTTGGGTTTGCTCTCTTACAATTGGTGACATTTCTTCACTATTGACCAAGTGGCTTTTTCTTTTGCTTCTTCTTGCATTGAAGTGTGAAACTTTTCTGTTCATGGTTTCAGGTATCCTTCTTCAGTGTTTGTTGGGGATACTTATACATACTTTGCTGGAATGACTATGGCTGTGGTTGGGATTTTAGGCCATTTTAGGTGTGATCCCTTGAATTCCAAATTTCACTATCATATTCTAGCCTAGACTATAAGTTTAATACACGAAATAGGAAGCTTTTTTTTTCAACATCAAAACAGAAAGAAATGTCCTAATACAACATACAAACTGAAGTTAAAAAAAAAAAAAAAAAAAAATCCAAAAGAGGAAGAAAATTATCCATGTCATGAAAGAAAAAGATTCAGAGAAGACATCGAGTGACATAAAGCAGATAATTAAATGGGTGTAAGAGAGCGCAGAGATTCCTCATACTGAGTTATTGTATTTGCCAACAGGTTGTTTAAATCATTTTATTGCGCCTGCGTTACTAAGCAGTCCATAGCTCACCCTTTTTTTTCCCCCTTGTTACAGTGAAACACTCTTGATTTTCTTTGCTCCTCAAGTTCTGAACTTCCTCTTATCACTTCCCCAGGTTTGTTATCTGCTCAATCTCTCTTCCTTCCCCTCCTCTCATTTGCTTGTTCACTCTCTCTTTTCCCTATCTTCTCATGTTTGACATATCAGAATGCGCTAAATGTTAACCAGCCTAATTCGCTGTTATTTTTTGTTAGCTTGCTGGCATAGTTCCATGTCCACGGCACCGCCTGCCCCGGTAGCTTTCTGTATTCTCTATAGATGATCATCGTTGGAGAACTGTCATTATGTGGATAATATTTATTAACATCTTACTCATTGTTTACTTTTTAGGTTTGATCCTCAGACGAAACTATTGACGGGTACAAATGACGGGACACTTGTTAACTTCTTTCTGAGACAGTTTGGCAGGATGTCAGAGAAGTCGCTCTGCATCTATCTACTTGTTTTTCAGGTATCTTATCTATGTGATTCTCTCCTATAACCTTGTTTTTCTTGAAGTTTTTTATGTTATGTAACCTGCAGATTTAGCTTAGGTAATATCAAATCTTAACTGCTGAGATTCCCATCACTCAATAATTCATGTTTATTAGGTTCTAGATAAATACTTGTTCTAGGCTCACTCATTAGTCTCTTATGAATCATGTTTGTATGGCTCCAAGAAAAACCCTTACAGATAGGCAGCTTCATCTTAAGATAAGGCGAGAATTTAATCATGATGATGATCCTCCAACAGCTTTCTCGTCCTGCGTATTGTTTCGCACGACCCCGGCCACAAATACATCAAGATTTTCTTTCTATGGGTGCATGTTTGCCCCCCTTTAGTTAATTCTACGAATCTGACTATTTTTTTTTTCTTTTTTAATTTCAACAGGCCATTGCATGCTTCTTCTGCTTCCTGCTGGGGTACTTCCTTGCTGGTTGGTACAAATGAGGCAGCAAACAGTGAAACAAGCTTATTGTTATTTAACATCCAGGAAACTTTGCTCACTGGGTTTTGTTGGAATGTTTACCAATCCTGCTGTAGAGTATCACTCTGTACACTGGTGAAATAGAGAAAATTTTCTTAGATTCTTGAGGAAAATGACAGCCTCATGAAAGAAGGAACAGAGAAAAAAATAGATTCTGACACGAAATATATTTACACTTGAAAAGCTTATTGTTATTTAACATCCAGGAAACTTTGCTCACTGGGTTTTGTTGGAATGTTTACCAATCCTGCTGTAGAGTATCACTCTGTACACTGGTGAAATAGAGAAAATTTTCTTAGATTCTTGAGGAAAATGACAGCCTCATGAAAGAAGGAACAGAGAAAAAAATAGATTCTGACACGAAATATATTTACACTTGAAAATTTTTTTTTTATATATATATATATATTCTACTTTCACAAGTTAGTTATCGATTGACGATTTTGGTTGTGTTCATTTCCCATGTTGTCCCTTTTCACGTCTGGATTGAAATTTTTGGTGAGTTAAAAAGAGTAATACCCCTTTAAGAGCTGGTATTCCAACACATCTCTTTGAGTAACTCAATTTGCGGTTAAATTCACATTTGAATTGAATAAAGAGAGCACCTCACATGATCAACCATCACATCTCTCAAAAATGCTACTCTGGAGTCGTGATAAACCCGCAATTCGTATTACATATGTCAGGCGCGGGAAGAAGACAGGATAGGAGGGTCTTTTTTATAGTCATGGGGGGTAGGAGCGTCTTTCAGTATGGGAAAGTTTGTTATGCTGTGTTGCTTGCCTGGATAGTTGCAAGAATTAGTTTCAGGTTTGTTACCTGATGAGGAATGAAAATGGGGAGGCGGGGATTTGGGAAGTTAGGGAAATTTCTGGTGATTTGTAGAGCTATGGCTTAGGGGAGAACTAGCAGGACTCTCGAATTTTCTGCTACTATCTGTACTCTTCTCTTTCTTTATCAATACAAATTTCCCCCTCTTAGTGAATCAAACCAGGGTGTTTTGATATCAGTTCTTATCAAATTAGTATTAGAGCAGCCGATCTTGGAGATGGTCAGGAAGAAACCAGCACAGACGGGGACTTTGGAGGAAAGAATCGATCAGTTCTCTGGCGCTTTGCAGCAGGAGATCGAATTGGTGGGAGCCTTGCAGAGGGAGTTCCAATCAGTTCGAGGGGAACTTCAGAAACTGCCGGAGTTGGAGAAGGCGGTGGCGTTGGTCCTTGGAAAGTTGGAACAGATGATCACCAAGTAATTTGAGGAAGCGAGATCGCAGAGGAAGGAGTCGGAGGTGCGGCAACCTCTGAAATCATGGATGATGGTGGAGGAGGGGGAGTAGAGCGCAAACGCTTAGGTGAGCGAGGCTCGATTTGAGAACCGTGTGAGGAAATTGAAGATGTCGGTGTTCAAAGGAGACAAACCAGAAGGTTGGGTATTCCGGGTTAAACGTTTCTTTGCCATCAATCCGATGACGGAGGAGGAGAAACTCAGAGCGGCGGTAGTGAGCCTCGACGGGGAAGCCTTGGCGTGGTTCCAATGGGAGGATGGTCGGAGGCGGATCCTGAGTTGGGTCGAGCTTAAGGCGTTGCTGGTGGAGTGGTTTCGTTTCTCCCAAGAAGGAACGGTGAGTGAGTAGTTTTTGGCTCTTCGCCAAGAAGGGACGGTGTGAGATTATCAACGGCAATTTAAGGTCCTGGCAGTGCTGCTTCCGGATGTACCGGACCATGTCCTGGAGGGAAACTTCATCAACGGGCTCAAACCTGAGATTCGGGCCGAAGTCCAAATGATGTAGCCCAATGGGCTCACTCAAATCATTGAGTTGACCCAAAGGATTGAAGATAGAAAATAGTTGCTATAACTGTCTAAAGCCCACGAGGGGCGGGGTTTCATTCCTTTCGGCCAACTTAACCAGTGGCGGCTACGACACCAAGGATTGTGTCGTTTCCAGACAAAAACTCAGGTCAGAAAAAGGATTTTCCATTTAAGAAACTTATTGATTCTGAACTCCAATCTAAGAGAGAAAAGGGGTTATGTTTTCGTTGTGACAAGAAGTTTACAATAGGGCATAGATGGAAGGAAAAGGAATTGCAAGTTCTCTTGTTCAATGATGAGTAGGAACCAGAGGAGGATGAAGAACCAAAAGAGGAGGTTGAGAAGGAGGAGGACAGAGTTGTAGAGATTTCCCTAAATTCGGTCATAGGGCTGACTACACCTAAGACCATGAAGCTTAAGGGCAGGAGGTTGTAGTTCTTATTGATTGTGGGGCTACCCATAACTTTATTTCGAAGGATTTGGTGGCCAAGCTGGGCTTGTCGATGGCAGATTCGAGCGGATACGGTGTGATCATAGGGATAGGGCTTTCCATGAAAGGAGAGGGCATGTGTGAGGGTGTGGCGGTGCAGATGCAATCATTAAATATAATGGAGGATTTCCTTCTGCTGGACTTAGGAAGCTCGGATGTTATCCTTGGAATGCAGTGGTTATCCACGTTGGGTGCCATGAATGTGAACTAGAGCTCTTTAACAATGCGATTCAAGGTGGGGGAGACGCTTGTTCAGCTTCAGGGGGACCCCAGCCTTTGCAAGACTCGGGTGTCCCTTTAAGTCCATGATTCGCACCTTGCGTCACGAAAGGGAAAGGATTTTGTTGGAATTCAGCCACCTGGCCACTGAGACAAAAGCTGAATTAGACCCGATTCCAATGGAAGTCAAGTTGGTGGTAAGTACGAGTAAGTGTTCAACATGCCTGCGGGGTTTCCACTACAGTAGAACCTTGATCATGCCATTGTCCTTAAGGAAGGGGCTCTGACGGTAAGTGTTCATCCTTATCGTTATCCTCAAGCTCATAAACGGGAAATTGAGCGCCTTGTTAGGGACATGTTGGCTACTAGTATCATTCAGCCCAGCCGCAGTCCATTCTCGAGCCCAATCCTCTTGGCGAAGAAGAAGGATGGTAGTTGGAGGTTTTGTGTCGATTATAGAGCTTTCAACCATGAGACAGTCCCCGACAAGTTTCCAATTCCTATCATAGACGAACTGTTTGATGAACTCCATGGAGCTCGGTGATTCTCTAAGTTAGATCTCAAGTCAGAATATCATCAAATCGAAGTGAAGGCTGAAGATGTGCCCAAGACCGCTTTCCGAACTCATAAGGGGCATTATGAGTTCTTGGTTATGCCATTCGGCCTAACTAATGCCCCGACCACCTTTCAAGCCTTGATGAATGATGTTTTCAAGCCTTATCTGCGTAAATTCGTGTTGGTGTTTTTTGATGACATCCTCATTTATAGTCCGAGCATTGAAGTGCATGTGGACCACTTGCGAACTGTTATGACAGCACTGTCCCAGCACCAACTCTACACCAACGCTAATAAGTTCTTTTTTGGACAGCGACGGATTGAATACTTAGGCCATATCATCTTGGAGCATGGGGTGGCGGCGGATGATACTAAAATTGCTGCCATGGTTAATTGGCCAGTACCTAGATCACTCAAAGTGTTGATGGGGTTCCTAGGCTTGACTGGGTATTACATGAAATTTGTCGAGGGCTATGGGCGAATAGCTTGGCCGTTGACCGAACAGCTTCGCAAGGACAACTTTGGGTGGAATCTAGCAACTGAGGAGGCTTTCCAATGCTTGAAACAAGCCATGATCAATATGCCCGTGTTGGCCCTACCGGATTTTTCGAAGGCCTTCGTCATTGAGACGAATGCTTCGAGCCACGGTTTGGGTGCCGTACTGATGCAAGAGTAGCGGCCAATGGCCTAATTCAGCTAGGTACTCTATCCGCGTTCGTGCCTTAAGTCCATCTATGAGCGCGAACTTATGGCAATCGTGCTGGCCATTCAGAAATGGCGACCTTACCTGCTCGAGCATAAGTTTATCATTCACATTGATCAAAAGAGCCTTACATTTCTCTTGGAGCAGCGCCTTGCGAGCCAAGAACATCAGCAATGGGTGTCCAAATTGTTGGGATACGATTTCGAAATTCAATACCGACCTGGTTTAGAAAACAAGGCTGCTGATGCCTTGTCTCGCCTACCCACCGAACCTTCCTTCGCACCTTTGTCTGTCTCCTTACCCTTTGACACCAGCGCCCTTCAACACAAAGTCGAGCAAGATGAGCGTCTAGCCCAGATTAAGGCCGAGGTGCTACTTGACCCGACTTCCCACCCAGGGTACACCGTCCAACAGGGACTACTACTGTTCCAAGGCCGCATGGTGATACCCACTTCGTTCCCACTCATCGCCTTGTTGTTCAAAGAATACCATGACAGCCTAATGGGTGGACATTTTGGAATTCTCAAAACCTACAAACGGCTAGCGGCGGGCTGGTTTTGGCCTGGAATGAGGAAGGACATAGAGTCTTGCGTGTCCCAATGTAAGGTTTGCCAAGCTAGCAAGTCCATGGCTCATTCTCCAAGGGGGCTGCTCCAGCCTATTCCTTTGCCGAACAAAGTGTGGGATGACTTGAAAATGGACTTTGTGGAAGGGCTGTCTAAATCTGATAGGAATAATGTGAATCTGGTGGTGGTGGATAGGCTAAGCAAGTATGCTCACTTCCTGCCTCTTTGACATCCCTTTACCGCCAAGTCAGTGGCCCAACTCTTCATCAAGGAGATAGTGTGTTTGCATGGCATTCCATGCTCTATCATATCGGATAGGGATCGGGTGTTCCTCAGTTTTTTCTGGACTGAGCTTTTGAAGCTCCAAGGTACTATTTTGAAACAGAGCACGACTTACCATCCTCAATCCGACGGACAAACTGAGGTTGTTAATCGCTGCATCAAGGCTAACCTTCGTTGTTTTTGACAAGCCTCGCCAGTGGCTTCCTTGGGCTGAGTACTGGTACAACTCCTCATTCCATACGGCTGCTATAATGACTCCTTTCCGCCTACTCTATGGTCGTGATCCCCCACCCTTGATTTGTTTTGAGTCGGGATCCATGGCGGCGGCTGCTGTGGAATGACACTTGGCTGACTGAGATGCTGTGTTGGATGAACTTAAGTAGCACCTCCTCAAGCTCAGCAGCGCATGAAAGCTTCAACCGATGCCAAGCGCCGCTATGTCTCTTTTGCAGAAGGGGACTTGGTTTACCTAAAGTTGCAGCTTTACCGTCAGCAGTCACTTGCGCGCCGCCGCAACAAGAAGCTCACTCCTTGCTATTACAGCCCATACAATGTCATTGAGCGTGTCTATCCAGTCACTTATAGGCTACTGCTTCCCTCTTCCTCTTCCTCTTCCATCCACCTTGTGTTCCACGTCTCCCAGCTGCGTCGGGCCGAAGGAGCCATTTATCCATCTCAAGACCTGCCTCTTTCTCTCTCAAATGACATGGAGCTCTCAGTGACGCCTGCAGCCGTCTTGGGTGTTCGTCCCTCTAGCTTGGGTCATGCCACCGAACCTGAAGTGCTGATACATTGGCAAGGTTGGTCAGCTGAAGAGGCCACTTAGGAAGCCTTCGACACCATTCACAAGCAGTTTCTCACTTTTCACCTTACGGACAAGGTGAAAGTTTGAGTGGGTGGTATTAATAAACCTCCCATTCATATTACACATGTCAGGCGCGGGAAGAAGTCAGGATAAGAGAGTTTTTTTTCTAGTCATCGGGGGGGTAGGAATGCCTTTTGGATATGGGAAAGTTTGTCATGCTGTGCTGCTTGCCTCGATAGTTGCAAGACTTA
The DNA here is from genome assembly GCF_000414095.1 of Morus notabilis. Taxonomy (NCBI): domain Eukaryota; kingdom Viridiplantae; phylum Streptophyta; class Magnoliopsida; order Rosales; family Moraceae; genus Morus; species Morus notabilis. Next base: position 93,676 of record NW_010363463.1, on the reverse strand, counting down.
GTTTCAGGTTTGTTAGCTGATAAGGAATAAAATGGGGAGGCGAGGATTTGGGAAATTAGGGAAATTTCTAGTGATTTGTAGAGCTATCGCTCAGGGGAGAGCTAGCAGGACTCGAATTTTCTGCTACCATCTGTACTCTTCTCTTTCTTTATCAATACAAATTTTCCTCTCTCGATCAATGAGAACAGGGAGTTTTGATATCAATTCTTATCAAGTCAAAATTTCAGTCTTCAGACAATTTCTCGTGTTGATTGAAAAAAAGAAAAAAGAAAAAAAATAATAATAACACGTCAGTGGAGAACTTGAGAGCTGCTCCTAGTCAACATCCATTGCATGATCCTGCTCACTGTTATTGCTGCACCATAGTTTGATTGTCCGGTCATGTGACACCGTAGCTACGCAATTCCCATCTGCCATCACCAACAATACGCTTTTGTTAAAACGTGAACAAAGCTACAAAACAAAGCAATAACAGAAAGAAACATTTTTTTTACAATTACTTTAAGCAATGTTCTGACTTAATCAGCCGTTTTTCTACTAATGATACGTAGGAATTGTAATAACAAAAGAGTGTGAACTAGATCTCTAACTTTACCAGGGTTGAAATTTCATGTTAAACATTTTTACACATTCAATAACCTTAACACCAAAGAGCAAAATGTCTTTTAACATGATTTAAACCAAGAGAGGAACTTAGAATGGGAAAACAAAAACAAAAACATAAAACGAAAAAAAAAAAGAAGGGAAAGATAGAAAATAAGAGGACAGGGAAGATAGGCAGACAGAGTAACACAAGATAAAATGGCTAGAACGTCGGGAAGGAATGCATAGAGCAAGTTGTCTAGATAAAAAAAGGTTATGGAGGACTAATAAACGACGACTTAGTTGGACTTTCTGGCTAGCTCTGGGTAAAATTGAGTGAACGAAGATGCATCCACATACTTTCCTAATTTTAAAACTTCTAGGAAATAACCAAAGAAGACGAGAAAACTAAGAGCATCACAATGGATAGACTTGATAAGGAAAACAGTGAATGTATACTATATCTAGCAGATGGAAAATATATGTACTTGCTTAAACTTTTTTTCAGGGCTATGAGACCTACCTCCTGCAACATCCAAAGAAGTAACTTTAGCTTCATGTCCAGAAAGTGTCTTGACAGGCTTAAAGTCTCGAGCTGACCAAATCTGGATAATGCAAAAAACATGATGAAATGGAGCACATATAAGATATAAACCCAGAAAGAAACTCATAAAAAAAGGGGATAATGTTTTGACGTCTGTGCGGCAATTTTGTTGTATAGAAATGAAAAATACCTTTGCTGTCATATCGTACGAAGCAGTTATGAGAAAGTATCCCTCCTGAGGCTCAAATTTGACCTGAGAAATGAGGTTGGAGTGTGCTGGAATCATGTACACGGATTTCTTCTTTCTTAAATCCCATATTCGACATGTATTGTCTTCTCCCCCAGAGGCTAAATAATAACCATTTGCCGAAAAACTTAATCCAAGAACCTGAAATGATAGTAAAAAGAGTGAAAAAGAGGGCATCCTGAGATTCAAGTGACCAAAACCGTAGTAATCAATTCACAACCAAGAAAAAAGAAAAAGTCAAAAAGTTTTAAGTCTCACAGGCTTGACATGGCCTTCCAAGGCAAGAATACTTCGGCCGGTTCTAAGATCCCAAACACGAACAAGTGAATCGAGCCCACAGGATGCTGCTAGTGATCCATCCTGGTGGAAGTCTATTCCGTAGACACTCCTGCTTTGACCTTCTTGAAGAAGCAACTCCACACCAGTGTCTATGTCCCACAATCTCCATGTCTTGTCAAAGCTTGTTGTACCCAAGTACTTTCCTGATGGATGGAAAGCAATACGTGCAAGACGGTCCAGATGGCCCTCGAATGTTTTCAAGTGAAATCCCTCAGTATTCCACAACCTCGCAGTCCGGTCAGCAGAACCAGTTGCTATAAGGTTGTCTGTTGGAGAAAACTTGACGTCTGTTAGCCGCTCTGTGTGTCCTTTTAAAGTGGAAACCTTTTGAACTTTAGGCATGCTCCACAACTTAGCAACGCCAGTTAAAGAACTAACAAAAGCAAATGGAAGTAAGAAAGATTTCTACATTGTTTTTTCAAGCATAAGGTCATTACAATCTGAAAACAGAAAATGTATAAGCCATTCCCACCAAAACTTTGACCAGACAAAAGTTGTGTGCCAAAAACCTGAAAAAGAAAAACCTATTTTTCTAATCCAGGGAGAGGGATAAGGTTTGACAACTAATTAAAACTCTAATATAGCATATGTAACGATTAAAATTAAGATGAAATTTCTCATTCTGTGAAATAAGTTTTCTGAGAAACCAGCAATGCATAGCTCATTACTAACAAAACCACTAAAAAGAGTAGAGGGTTCTAGTCATTTTATAGGAGTGCGAAGAAAATTAGATAAAACAGAGGGACATTAACCTTAAAGATATATTGTCAACGAGCAAGTACATACCATGTGGCAAGAAACTTTCCATCTCGAGATAATGAGCAACCAGAAAGTGGACGGTCATCCCCAATCTCACTGCAATCAAGCGCCAAACTTCCTGCCTGCTTCAGAGCCCAATCCATCTCAGCATCCACATCCTCATCCGGGTCATCCCTTTTCCTCTGCGCGCGTTGAAGCCGTGTGGCTGCCCTCACTATGGAGTACTTTGCAATATCAATTCTAGCATCCAACAGAGCCTTGGACCCTTCAGTATAAAACGGATATTGAAGCATTTCTTCCTCAGCCTCTTCTCCTGTAGCAGAGGCTGCAGCCTCTTCCTCCTCATGAGCTTTCATCAGCTTCTCCAACTGCCCTTCAGCATCCAACTTTGCCATGAGCATTCGCAACCGGTCCCTTCTTTCCATCTCTCTTTCTCCAAAGAGTGTAATAGGTTCACCTAGCCGGCGTAGACGGGCACGGACAGCCATGTCATTAGTAGGCACTGCTAGAGCAGAAGCACGTCGCTTCATCATCAGCTCTAGCATTGCTTTTTCTTGTCGCTCTCTCACTTGTCTGCTCTCTTCTGATATCTCATACTCCTGAGTTGAACCTGGAGCAGTGCGCCCTGGGTCCGAGTCATCGTCGGAATCTGAGTCACTTGTTCTCATCTCACCATTTTGTGGAACTGGAGGTCTAGGAATAGGAGGACGGATTGGTAGCGGTGCCAATGGTCGGAGAACAGGTGGAGTAGGCAATGTAGGAATTGGAGCCATAGCAGGCACAATCGGAGGCGCCACTGGTGGCACAACTGGAGGTGGTATTACTGGTGGAATAATAGGCGGGATTGGTTGAATTGCAGTACTATTTACAGCAGGAACTACAGTTTGACCATCATCAACTAGAGAAGACGCTTCTACTGGAGTTGATGAAGGCGGGTTTTCCTCATCGACTTCCATGATACCTAGCCAAGAGAAAGTTTAAGAAGTTAATAAATGTTATCCAGTAACTCAAACTCCAGTAGCTTGTCATATGCAATATGAAACGAGAATTTCAAATAATCATCCAAGAAAGTACATGGAAAAAAATGAACCAACAAAAACATAATATAGAGAAGGACGGAAATGAATGATAACAAGTACAATAATGCGGACCAAGAACCCAACTAATAAAGCTACATAAGCACGTAATTTTTCATGGGAACTATCACATAAGACATTTAATGCAACATATAGTCAATTTCACCAACAATTAGATACAATGACCATATCAATTTTACGTAGAATCCATAATCTAATACGTTAAGGAATATTAATAAAATGAGGTTTAACGTGAGTAGAAAGAAGCTCATCATTATTCCTTCACTGAGACATATCATCGAACAGTTAGCGTGCACATGAACAACGCAGCATAAAATCCCACTTGAACTCCCAAATTAAACGTTGTCTCATCAATTCTTCTATATATATCTTCAGTGCGAATACCCAAAACGAAATTCAACTAACACAAAGCTTCTTTAACCATTTCACGCCATCCAAGTCGAGACCCAGATGAGGAAAAATGCAGAATTGTAAGAATCGAATTTCTGGGCAACTAACTAAAAGACGCTAAACAACTAATAACGAAAAACCCAGAAGTTAAAGACATAAAATGGTGAAGAGAAAACAGAAGAATCGAATTACTCTCTCAACTGTTATTATAACTAACACCCTCTCCCGCGAGAAAACAGAAGGAACGCCAAAAACACAAAGAATCATGAAAAGGAACTTAAAATAGCAAAAAGAACACTGAGATCACAAGAGTAAAGAGGAGAGGCTTGCCTTGCTTCTTCGCAGTTAAGAGAGACACAAATAAGAGAAGTTTTTTTCTGCTGTGTAGAGAGAGAGTGAAGCTTTTCGAGGCTTCAGAACTCGATCGCGACGAGCAAGAGCAAAGCTTGGCGCTTTTGGAGTTCAGACTTCCGAGTTCAGACACTAGCAGAAATAAATGGGCCTGTTGGAGTAATAATGGGCCTGAAGAAGTGAGTCGTTGGGTCGTTTTAGCCCAAACAGGAAAGGAAAAATGAGACGAATAATTATCAAGAATAAAAGTATAAAAATCAAGACCATCCACACTTGGATACGTTTAATAATTTTCTCAAATAGGAAAACAAACCAATTGCTGCTTTCAAAAGGAGTGAAAATCAAGATTACACTATTTAGATCATTAGAGCAAATGCTAATGCCAATAAAAAATGATATATTTACCACTAAAAAAATTATAAAATTGACCTATTGAGGTCTTATTCTATTTGTTATATCTACTTTTTGACATAATTATTAAGTTTTGAAACTTGTAAAAGTAAACTTTTAATAATAAAATTCATTTAAAAAGAGCAATGTTGAGATGATTAAATAAAAAAAAAAGTTAATATATCAACTAATAAAAATCAACTATAGAATTTGTCAAATTTATGATAGAAAATATAATTTGATTAAATCATCTTCAATGTAAATACTAATGCCAATTGTATATTTGGCACCAAAAAATATAATACAGTGTGAGGTTTATGGCTTCTAATGTATTAAAAATAAACGAAACCACCAAGATTCGAATTGGATGTAAAAAAAAAAGTATTTTATAATATCATTATTTACTACATTAGGATGGTTAAATCAGCCACCCACTATAATTTTTGTGTTTACCAATACTATATTTACTTATTTCTTAGGGTTAATTTTAATTTTAACTTGTATAATAGGCACTGTTTCCAAACGACTCTTAAAAGTTTCAATATGCTCACACTAAGAATTCTAATCTTGCAAACTATCAATCCGTTAGTGCGGCATCGTATATATAAGAACAACATCATATAGAGTTTTTTCTTGAGGAGCTTCCCAAAAACAATTGTGTCAATTGTGATAAAAAATCTGAACTGAGGTAATTTGAATTGATATTTGGATATGCTAATAAATTATAATTTGAAGTGGAAATAAAATATAATTTTTTTGAATAGTGTTGAAAACTGTCATTGAAATTTTATAACGAATCTTAAAAAAAACCTCATTGTAAATGAGAGATTTTAATATAAAATATGGATAGGGAGTTATTTCGGCATCGTTTACTTCGCGGATTTGAGTTTTTAATTCGAGTTGAGATGTGACATTTTCTTAGAGCTTTTCACTGTAGCAGAAAAAAGTTATATGTGACATTTTCTGAGAGCTTTTTACTGTAAAAACCTAAAACTAAAAACTCGAATCGGTAAAATGAACGAGGCCGTCATCTCAATTGAAGTAGAAATAAAAAAATTAAAAAATTAAAAAATTAAAAAAAAACTTATGACATTTTAGAGCTTGAAGTATGAGAGAGAGAGAGAGCAACAATTCGACCGCTTTCACTATAGCATATAGATTTGTATTGTTGGACTTGAAATTTAGGGGAGCAGTTGAATTCAAGATTATGAGTTTAGAATTTCTATTCCAAATGGTTCAAATTGTTTTCTCTACCGAACATTAATTTGGTAAACTTGATTCCTGATGTGAACTTTTGGTTCGAATTTTTGAACCTAACACGGGCATGGTAACAACAAACTTAAAGAGAAATAGTAGAAAATAGGTTAATATGAAAAGTTTAAGAAAGTATATAGGCTAATTTTTAATTATAGAAATTAATAGGCCATAATTTATCAAGTTATAGTTCATAATCAGATAAATTATGAACAAACTTGTCAAATTATGGTTCATAACCAAACAAGTTATGGACAAAAATCGTGAATTATGGACAATAACTTGTCAAGTTATGATTCATAACCAGACAAGTTATAGACAAAAACAGTAATTTAACATATTTATTAACTTATATAAACTACTGCCTTATTAATTTTAATTCCTCTTACTCAAACTTAAATGTGTTGAATTTTGGTTAGTAAATAAACATTATCATGGTGGGTATTTTTGGGATGATAATGTTGCTTCTGCGATAGTTGAGTTAAAAGTATGCAGAGGTTACTTGGCACAAATGTTGATTCATTACAACAGGTGAATAGGTAGTCATATAACTTAGGTTTAATTCATAAAGATACCAAAAAAATAAATAAAGATAAAAAGAAAACATTTCAAATCACGGTGGTGTGTAGTCAAGGATGGGATTTGCGGGCGCATATAATGCTGTACATAAAAACCAATATGAGTAAATTAAAGACTCGTTTAACTCGTTAATTTAAATTTTTAATTCAAATTGAGACATAACTTTATATAAAATTTTTACTGTAATAAAAAAATTAAATATAATTATTTTTTAAAATTTTTTACTGTATCAAAACTCGAATCGATAAAATAAACAGAACCTAAATTAATTGATTAAAACAACAAAACCATCACAAAAAATAGACCAATAAATTGAAACCGAACAATTCAGCAGGAAAAACCGAAACCAACCTTCTCATAGTTCATCTAGGTTTCAAGTTCTTAATTGTCACTTCAAATAGAATCGAACCAAATCGAAAACTACTCTCTGTTCTTTTTATTTTTTTTTAAAACTTTCCTACAATGAGAAACCCCAACCTCCTTGTTGCCTTGACTATGTCATTTCACCTGTATTTTTTTTTTTTTTTTTGCTTTTCTTTTTCCCCTTAAAGTATATCATCCCCTCATGTGACTTTATTACTGTGCCACTTCAATTTGAAAATCAGGTATCAAATTAAAGCGTGACCTATTCCTCAAGGGCTAAAAATAAACTTAACCGCCTTCTTTAAGGAATGAAGGCCACAAGAAATTATTTAGCGAATCAATTCCACCATCATGCTTATGTTCTGTAACCATCCAACAAGTTGTTACTATGGTTTAATCAGTTCCCTAGTGTTGTAAAAGAAATAATGGCCTAATTTGACAAAAACACAACATGCACCAAACTAGAATCATTTTTTTTTTCTTTTTTTGACAAAATCATCGCTTTGTTTCACCAAGTATTTATTGCAAACATATTAGAGTCGTCATTAGTGAAGGATATACTAAGTACTAAATTTTAAAATCAAGGCCAGCCAATAACCCTTGTTCAACCCCCAGAACATTAAACAAACATGAAAATCACAAGTATCGCCTGAGAATCTATCAATAGCAAATAGCAAAATTCATCAGTCATCTTTCTGTTTAATCTTTCTAAACAACCCTATCAACTAGAGCCGGTGCCGTACCAAAGCACAGATGACTTCCTTACTAAAATGTCGACGGAATTCAAATTTAAGGGAGGCCAACCAATGATAGGAGACCCCCTCCAGATCCTGACAATTCATAAAGCAGTGACTACCAAATAGTTACGAGTATGCTTTACCTGCCACCAAAAAAACTAAAAGTAGACATCAAAATAACATGTAGAGTAATGGAAAACACAATTAATGTAAGAGCAGAAGTACGGGTAAATTTCATCTCCCGCACCTACCAAGCAAAAACGCCCTTGTAAAGCGCAGTTTACCTTTTAAACGGCACTGGAAAAGCATCCGAGCAACAGCTTCAGCACCATGTGGTAAGGAATTGGAATCTTAGAACCCTCAAAGTAAAAATTAGAACTATAATCAAATAGTTAGAGCAAGCATAAAATAAATTAAGCAACCCAAGAAGTCAACGCAACAAAAGAGTGTCAGTGCCAGATTAGGTATTAAAAAAAATTCAGGCATAAATGGGGAAAACATTAGTAACAAGACATAATAAAGCAACTGCAATATGACAAAAGTCCAATAAAAAACGATGATGAATTATAATATGGTTTAAAATTGATTCTCCAAGATAGGCCAACTGAATCGCACTTCCAGCCAAGTTTCTGCATAACACTACAGGAAGGTTAAAGAGGTGAGTCCCAAACTTCCAACAAAGTCATGGCAAGAGGTAAGAAATCAGGTTCACAAGAGCTCCAAGAAACATCAGTCCTGTAAAAATTTTACATAGTTCAACAGAGAAGCGTTAAGCATTGTAGAGGCAAGATAAAGCAATTTAGACAAAATCACTAATTTTAATTCCACTAGTATCGATGCGACGTTCATGTGCATCTTCTTGTGGAATAGATATGAAAAATAGAAACTTAATCACACTCACGCATCATTAAGACCTCCTGCATGGCTGTTCAGCTTTTACAAATTAAAAGAGCACCCGTATTCAACCCGACGAAGTTGATTCAGGTTCTCTCACAACACAAATTTTCTTTATGAGAGAACCTGACTCAACCCTCTCAGGTTGAACAACATTTTTGTTAAAAGAAATAACAACCTTCTTGAGGAAACATACTTACATTGATCATAGAATCACTTGTTTTCTGTATATGACGTTGATATATACAAAAGAACAAGAAAAATTCCGTGATGTGAAGCATTAAAGAGAGATTTTTGAAAAGGATAAAAAAATTTACTTGTTAAAACTTATAGAAAGCAGAATAAATGAGTAAATCATGTGGCCCATTCACACACCCCACACCCATCCAGCACATTGATATGCCTTTATAGAAAGATTATTCTCTATAGAAGTTTACATGTCAATTTTTATTTCTTATACTTATAAAAGACTTGATCACTCATGAGCACTATATAGCACATATGTATAGTTTCAGAAAATAGCAACTAATCATACAATACTAGAAGTTCTACAATGACTTGCACATCATGAAAAACGTGATTGAGACCCCAAGTCAAAGTTGTAGCTGCAAAACAAATGTCAGCTGAAAAACTCCACTAGCTTCCTAATCTTAGTATAACCAACCATAAAAGAAAAGGACAACAGTTAGACGCTCAGAAAGGTAAGAAAAAGAACCAACTACGACTTAGCATGTATCTACAAGGAAAACAGATCTCCATCTTAGCCAAAGAGATTACTGAATGCTGCACAAACTAGAGATCAGAAAAAATTAAAATGAAATTCAGAAATCAACGGCATGACAACTACAACATTGTCCTCGGCCACGTCAAAAAAGAAGGAAAATAAGGGTTGAACTTTAATCGCGTGGAAAATTATGAACTAAGCAAAGAAGGTGCGACCTCATACCTGCCAACTCGAAGACAAACTAAGAAGAGAACCGAATCATTTCATCTCTGCCATGAACTTCTCGTACTCCGCATCTGCACCATAGCTTGGCTTCTCTGCAGGAGGAGGAGGTGGTGGAACAGCGGGACTTGGGGCCCAAGGAACATTACCAATGCTCTGGGACTGGTTTGTATTCGAGCCATGTACAGGTACAGGAGGGGGCGGTACTGCACTGTAATAAGATGAGTAACCATAAGATGATGCAGGATATGAAGGCTGAGCATTCGGAGGCATTCCAGCAAAAGTGTTCCCATAGATATTGGTGGGCAGAGACTGAGTAGCAGTGCTATTTTCAGACTGCACACCAGGAGGGTAACTCTGCTGCGCTTCACTTGAAACAGTAGGCTGAGATGGGGCACCAGGTGAAATTGTCTGCATGGATGGAGGATACTGCACGCCATATGGGGCCATAGGTTGAGGAGGATACATGCTTGAACCGGGCGGAGGAGGAGGTGGATAACCAGCATATGGAGAAGGAACAGGGGGACCCCAGGGAAGTGGTGTAGCTGAATAGCTACCAGGTGGTGCATTTCCTATGGGACCACCAGGGGCAAATTGCTGTGATGGATAGCCACCCACAGGCTGGCTTGAAACAGGAAAAGTGGAGGCTGCAGCTCCAGGCGGTCCAGGAGGCACAACAGGCTGTGGAGGCTTTCCAGCAACTCTGACGGCAATAGTTCGACCCTCCAGACGAAAACCATTCATGCTTGCAATAGCAGTATTGGCCATTTGGACATCAGAATACTTCACAAAACCATAGCCTTTGCTCAATCCCATAATCCGGTCCTTTATGACCTTTGCCATGACAATATCACCAAAAGGTGAAAACAATCGGATCAAACCATCGTCGTCAAGAGTGGGTGGCAAGTATCCAATATACAAATTAGTATCATCAAATTCCTTAGGCTTGATTACCGTTGACCCCAAACCTGGATGTGCGCTAGTACCATTACTGCTAGCATTGTTGTTAACCCACGGAGGATTACTTCCTGAATTGCCTGCACCAATTGCTAATGTAGGGGTTTGCTTTGTCACAGACTCGGGAACTGTTCCGCCTAACTCTGCCAGGAAGTTTTGGTACTCATCATCCATCTTCTTTCCAGTTGTGCCCTTCACTGGACAATCAATAGTGGGATGGCCACCATCACCACAAATTTTACAAAGAACGTCGCTCTTGAAAGTCGAAGTACGTGAAGGACAGGCATACTGGCGGTGACCCGGCTCGCCACACAATCTACAATACTCTTCATCCCTAATGGTCCCATTCAAGGCCGCAAGTTCCCTAAGCTGCTGCCTCTTATGCTCATTTAGAACCTCATCCACAGGCTGCAAGAGCTTCTCCACCATACCTGCCGCGGCATCAAGAGCTTCTTGCGTCTCGGCCTCAACCAAAACATGCAAATCCTCATTCTCAGAGGGGTCAGGTTTCAAATCTCTTTTCTGCTGCAACCTACCCTCTTTCACCGATCCTTTACCGCGAATTACAATCTTCGCACCCGTCTCTTTTTCCATCCTCTTCTGGGTATTACCCCTAGGGCCAATAATTAGCCCAATAAAATTGTAACCCGGGTATTCTTTCATAGGAATGTAAAGCTTCTTCTGAAGCTTAGGCGGCCTATAATCCGCCGGCGGCTTAAACGCCGGGTTTCGTTTAATAATCTGAGCTATAATCTCCTGCCTCTCCTTATTCAATCTTTCACGTGCACGATACTCTCTAGTATTGATCCTAATTCCCATATTATCATATATAGGCTCGGGTGAAGGAGACCTAGCTCCTTCAGGACGGTCATCTAAAGGCAAGCCCGAAGACAACATTCGACTAATCTCAAGAAGCCTACTATTCAAAGCCTGAATTTCTGGATCAAACTCAATACCTCCCATGAAATCCGGCAGCTGAATCACCGGCTTCGGATCGTCGTCGGCCCACCGCGACTTCCTCTTCCGCGTCCCGCTCCCTGAATCGCCTTCTCCGCCGCCGCTCTGGCTATCAGATTCCGGCTGCGGGTCCCACCGGCTCCTGCGGCGGCGCCTGCTCGTCGTCTCTTCCTCGCCACCGGAGCCGTCCCTGTCCGTACCGCTGTGGGTGTTCCCCGTCAGGCCGTTTTCGGAGACCAGCGGCTTCTGAATTTCAGGCTTCGTCGCGGTCTCTGCGGAAGCCGAGAAGCCATTCTGGTGATCTTCCGGTGCTAGCGTTTGAGCTTTCTGCTCGTCAGGAGCTTCTTGCGTTTTTTGAGGAGGTTGAAGCTGAAAAGAATCTAGGGCTGCAGGCGGAGGAGGAGGAGGAGGAAAAGAAGGCTCAGGAGCTTCCATAGATTTGATTCACAGAACAAAAAGGAATCGAGAATAAAATCGACCAAAAATTCTAGGGCTTGAGAGTTCCGATTACAGAATTTTAGTAAGAAACGTAGAAGAGGATTGAAGAATGAAGAGGATTGGTCCGACGAAACTTCTAGGGTTTGATTTTGAGTTTCAGAATGGATTCGAAGACTCCAGAATCTGAGAATAAATATCCACTACTCTTTGGAAATACGACGTCGTTTGAGGAAAGAATAGAAGGATTCTCTTATGTGTCGTTTGGATGAAAAGTGAAACGACCTGTAGCTTTCTATCTTCTTAGGAATTTTTTGTTTTGTTTTGTTATTTATTTAATTTAAAAAATACGGGAAAAAGTTAACACGAATTTTAAGTTTTAAAAAATCTTTCACATCATTACTCAAAAATAAAAAAGAGTTCGTTTGCATCAAAATTCAAAGAACGATATGTTCATTGTGGTTTATATAGGGCCGGCAATATGGGTCACAACACGACGACACGACTCGAAAATGACACGAATTTTATAGGTTAGGGTTGAGAAAAAAGATATTTGAGTCAAAATCGGGTCGACCTGAAATTGATACGAAAAACACGGATCAATTCGGGTTGGACCTGCCTAACCCGAACACGACACGAAACTTGTAAAAAACTAAAAAATACATATATTTTTCATTTCATATTTTAAATTTTATTATGAACTTGTGATATCATGATAGTTATACTCAAAATCTTATACTATTATTTGCTTAATTCCAATGGATGTTATAGTAATTTAGTATGTTATGCATTTTAAGTTATTTCTAATATGTAAAAAATTAAATAAAAGTATACAATTTTCGTGTCAATTTCGGATTCACGGGTCAATTTCGTGTCACGGGTCATTTTCGGGTCGTTTCGTGTCAACTCGTAAAGTGGTCGTGTCGTGTTCGTGTTGCGGTTTTTAAAAAATTTCGTGTCATGGGTCGTGTTCGGGTTGACTATAAATTTAAAAAAAAAAACGATCAAAATACGACACGAACACGACATGTGACACGAATTGCCACCCCTAAGTTTATACGTATACTGTCGTTTTCTTAAAAAAAAACAAAAAAACAAAAATTTACTGTCGTAGTTTTAAGCTAAACCATCAAAATTTTATCAACCAGAAATTTATGCAATTTAGTTGTAAAACAAATTTTTTTTTTTCAGACATGATTTACGTTCACGGTCCATTTGACATGGTTTGTTTGTTCTGGAATATCCTTTGGTTTACTCCATTATATCATGTATGATGGTAGCCTTAGCGTAGTAGTTTATTCAAACTCCTCTACACGTAATAAATAATAAGGGACAATTTTTTTTTTTTTTTAAACAAAATAAGGTACAAGTCTAGCTTTGATTAGTAATCTCGGAAATAGACATAATAAGGCAAATAGCGCAAAAAAAAAAAAAAAAAAAAAAAAAAAAAAACCATTTTAAGCGAGAGTTTCTTAACTTGATCAACATCAAAAATTGGTAAGCAACTAAAACTAAAGAAAAATATTAGTAAACGTTTGGTTCATCGATTTAAAATCATGATTTAGAATTATTTTTATTTTACATGTGTTTTTTGTGAAAAAAAAATACTGTAGAGAATTATGAATCTGATTCAAAATCAGAGACGAATACAAAAAATAAACATAATCTTAATACTTAGAGCGCTCTTAATGTTAAGTACCACAACTAATATAAAATGAACTCATCTGTGAATCACATGACGTGGGACTCACTTTCTGCAATGCCCCTAAAATTGCTCAAGACGAAAAGAGAAAATCCACAAGAAGAGTCCAAAGTTAGGCAAAACATAACTTAAGCCAAATATCCCAATGACATGCCGGTTCTGCAATATTATTTACATAACGTATGGTAAAATAAAATAAAGCAACAAATTAATTAAGTAATATCATATTCTACAACCAATGCAAAAAAAAGAAGCACTAAAATCGCCTGCCGTAGAGTTGCCAACAAGTTTATAATAGTTCCTAAGCTTCCTCAAAACTTTATATATGTACCACTTCTAAACAACCAAAGAATGGAAAAACAACAAAAGTATCTAAAATGTGTTGTTACTCTCTTTACAAAACTGGCTTGCTCTTCAGCAACTACCTAACTGGCGTGGAGCCTCGAAGCGTGTTTCTCGTACGCAACATTCGCCCGCTTCCTTCTTCCCGATCTGTGTCTCCACCCATGATCCGTCGTTTGATAGTTCTCACAGTGAAATCGCGAGGCTTTGTACCTCGAATTGTTCCAACCTGAGCCATCTTTGTTGCAGCTATTAGCGCCCCATGTCGCCCAATGATCTCCATAAGCTCTTCCCGAGTTGTCACAGTTGCTCCCCCATCGACGAAATCGCGAGGGTTTATACCTTGAATTGTTCCAATCCAAGCCATCTTTGTTGCAGCTATTAGCGCCCCATGTTGCCCAATGATCTCCGTAAGCTCTTCCCGAGTTGTCACAGTTGCTCCCCCATCGACGAAATCGCGAGGCTTTATACCTTGAATTGTTCCAACCCAAGCCATCTTTGTTGCAGCTATTAGCGCCCCATGTCGCCCAATGATCTCCGTAAGCTCTTCCCGAGTTGTCACAGTTGCTCCCCCATCGATTGAACCCGTTACCCCATCCATTCGAGTTGTAACCCCATCCTTGATGATCACCCCTAATGTCTTTGTTTCGCCAATCACACCTCTGTTCCCACGGAATTTTCCAATTATCAGACCCTCCGGCGTTCTGAGCTTCGGTAACTTTCTGAAAAGCCTCTTCAGTGTCACCCCATCCAATGCACGAAAAGGACTGATCCATGAGGAGGGCATGGCCTAGAATCACGACCCTCTCGCCTTGGTTACTTTCATCGGATTCGGACGGTATAGACTCTCTTTCCAAGTCCAAAAAGGGCTCGGGATCAATGCTCGCATCCCAGTCGATGTTGTCGATGTAGATATCGGGATCAGGCAACGATATGTCACACGGAAGGCCATTGATCTTCGCCCAATACCTGCTCTTCGCATTGTTGAATGCCTCTTCACCAGCAGAATCGTTCCACTTTACGACGCCGTCGTACAGACACATATACTTCTTTGTTTCCAAGAGCTTTCGCCACGGAACTGAACCAACGCGGAAGCAGAATTTCTTTTCCCATGAAGGCACTGGCCAAGTTTCTGCAAAACAGAATAGTAAAGCGGGAAATTCCAGTGAGAATGGCTCTAAGGATGAAGGAAATCAAAATAGTTTACATTAAGAGACAAAAAAGCAGTCAAGTATAAGAGACACAGAAATTGAGCAATAACTAATAAAACAACTCAAAAATCAAGATAAAGCGGAGTATTTACATGAAAATTCAGTATACAATTGCAATGAGAAAAAATAGCTATATAGCATTTTTATGCACAACTTGATCGCTCTTTATCGATCAGTAAGCAAAATAGGACAAAAATTCCAAAACAGACTGCCATGAAAACAAATAAACGAGAAAAACAAACCATCTTTAAAACTTCAAAAACAAACAAATAACTATACAACAAATAATTCAAGAAACTCAAAAGCCAAACATACCTTGAGATGATCTTCTGTAACTATCTGATCTCACTCTATAACCTTCTTGATCACGGAATTCGCCTTGTCGTCTCCTTCTAGAACTTCCCATAATCACCGCCACAAAGCAAAACCCAACCCAGAGAAACAGAAAAACAACTCGCCAAGAAAACAACTTTTTGCCGACCGAAGAACGATCAAAAACAGGAAATTTTCTTCTTTGGAGGGCTTTTTGGCAAAAGGGTATTCGAGTTTTGGCTTGGCAGAGATCGAATATGATGATCAAAAGAGAAACTCCGAGTTTTTTTTTAAATATTTTTTGCAAATTGTTGAAGAAAAAATTCTTTGGTTTAGGGTGGTATTTACAGGCCCGGCGGTATTTTTGATTCCTTCTAGAATTCTAGTTAGAGTCCTACTCTAAATCTAATTCTGTTATCCTAATTTCCACGACGGGGCGAGAGCGATAGAGCCACCGCCAAACGGCGTCGAGTACACGCCGATAAGTGCGCGATTATCGGAGCGAATTGCTTGGAGCCTAAGCTTCGTTGTAGCCGATCTACTAACCAGATTTGGCCGGATCTGACCAGAGCTGGCGACGGAGACTCGATCGACGACGTGAGA
The DNA here is from genome assembly GCF_000414095.1 of Morus notabilis. Lineage (NCBI taxonomy): Eukaryota > Viridiplantae > Streptophyta > Magnoliopsida > Rosales > Moraceae > Morus > Morus notabilis. The sequence continues at coordinate 77,685 of NW_010363463.1, read as the reverse complement.
CCGGATAAAGACGAAGACGGCCTCTCCGACGCCGACCAGAGGCCGTCGGACTCGTAGATCTTTGCCATCAAACATTTGCATTTGATTACTTTTATGATTATGATTATCTGGTTGCTTGCAATTTATCTGACTTTTTCTTTCCGTTCCGTTCACTTTGCTAATTCGAGTTTTACTAAGTGAAAAATTCTCACAAATATTTATCTGACTTTTTCTTTCCGTTCCGTTCACTTTGCTAATTCGAGTTTGTAATTCGAGTTTTACTACAGTGAAAAACTCTCACAAATAATCACATTTAATTTTTTTACTATAATAAAAAACTCTCACATAAAATCACATATATTTCTTTTTGTCAATAATTGGGGGTTGTTCTTTGTATTTTTTTGAGTGATAATTTTGGGTGAAGTTTGAGTTATAATTTAAGTTGAAATTGTAATTTAAGTTTGTATTTAGATGTGCACATTTTAATTATAATTTGAATTGAGAATCTATTTGAGTTTATATTTGAGTAAGTTAAAACTTAAATTTATATTTAGATAGTATTTTAATAAAAACTCAATAGTGATAAAAAATTTTAATAGAGCATATAGATAGGGTTTTATTCGTCTTTTCGTTGTGAATGCATAGAAAAAAATCATCTTAAGTAGAATTAAAACGAAAAAGTTATGGCATTTTTAAGAATAGAAAAAATATTATTCATTAATTTGAATTCGATTTTATAAACTCGAGTTGAAGGAGAAATTTGAACTTGAGTTTAGCCTCAAATTTGAGTTCAAACTCAAATTTTATAAAAAAATATGAACTTGAATAAAATCGTAACTCGAATTTAAACTTTTTTAGAATTTCGTTAAAAAAAACAACCACATTTATGTCTTATTTCCAAGTTTTTTTTCAGATTGATTTTTGTTGTCTTGTAATTATTTATGTGGTTAAATCTCTATAAAATCACATAAAATTTTAAAAATATATAAATTTAACGGTTAAAAAATTAAATTTTTTTTACGTACTGTGTATTAAAAAATCTCTCCTTAAAAGCTAGAAAAGAAAAAATAAGGTGGGGGAGGAAATAATGAAACGTTCGCTTTCCTCCCTCACCCCAAAACAAAAAAAAAAAGGAAAAAAAAAGAAAAGAAAAAAAGAAGACTGATTCGCTCTCAGTTATTGGGAAAGATTTAAGCCCCGTTTATTTCACTGATTCGAGTTTAGAATTCGAGTTTTACTACAGTAAAAAATTCTCACAAACAATCACATCTAACTTTTTTGCTACAGTAAAAAACTTTCACATAAAATCACATCTTAACTCGAATTAAAAACTCGAATCAACGAACTAAATGGGCCTTAAATGGCAGACTTAGCAGAATAGTCGGCCCCGTTCATTTCGCCGATTCAAGTTTAGAATTCGAGTTTTGCTACAGTAAAAAGCTCTCAGAAACAGTCACATCTAACTTTTTTGCTACAGTAAAAAACTCTCACACAAAATCACATCTCAACTCGAATTACAAACTCGAATCAACGAAGTGAACGGGCCTAGTTTATGAAATCCTCTACACGTAATCAAAAAGCTGAACAAATAAAAATAAAGAAATACCAACTTAAGCAAGTTTAGCCGCTTAGATTAATCTCAGAGACAAGACATCATACATTAATAAGGCATGCAGGCGCAGAAAAGCACATTTAAGCCAGAGTTTCTTAACATGATAACCTCAAAATTGCGGTACGCAAAAATCCAACTAAAAAACTAAAGAAAAATGCTAAACACCAAAACTAATACAAAGTAAACTCATCTGTGCGACACAATTTCAGCGATGCCCATAAAATTGCTTAAGACGAAAAGATAAAGAGCTACAAGACAGAGAGTCCAAAGTTGGGGCAAAATATATACTTTCATTACTTTACCAAGTATCCCATTACATGCTTGTTCTGCACACTCTAATATTTACATAACGCGTAGTAGAATTTATAAAAATAAATAAATAAATACAATACTCACTAGCAATAAAATAATTGTCGTCGTATCATATTCTACAACCGACACAAAAAAAATGAAGCACCAAAATTGCCTGCCGTGGAGTCTGCCAACAAGCTTATATATAATTTCCTAAACTTGCTCAAAACTTCTATATATTACCACTTCCTTTTTTTTTTTTTTTCTGTACTAAACAACCAAAGAATGTAAAACAAATCCAATATATCGAAAATGTGTTGTTACCCTCTTTGCAAAACTGACTTGCTCCAGCATCTACACGACTGGAGCGGAGGATTTCACGTTCCACTGCCTCAAAGCGTGTTTCTCATATGCAACATTCACCCCTTTCCTTCTTCCTGAACTGTCTCTCCACCCATGATCCGCCGTCCGATAGTCATCACCGGGAAATCTCGAGGCTTTATACCTTGAATTGTTCCAACCAGAGCCATCTTTGTTCCAATTATGTGTGCCCAATGTTCCCCAATGATCTCCATAAACTCTTCCTGAGTTGCCATAGTTGTTCCCCCAGTGATCGAACCCCTTACCCCATCCATTCGAGTTGTGACCCCATCCTTGTTGATCACCCCTAATGTCTTTGTTTCCCCATTCACAACTCTGTTCCCACGGATTTTTCTGATCATCAGTTCCTCCAGGGTTCTGAGCTTCGTTACCTTTCTGAAAAACCTCTTCGGCGTCACCCCATCCAGTGCACGAAAAGGGCTGATCGATGTGGGAATCACCTAGAATCAGAACCCTCTCACCTTGGTTACTTTCATCGGAGGGTTCAGGCTCTCTTTCCAAGTCCAAAAAGAGCTCGGGATCAATGCTGGCATCCCAGTCTATGTCATCAATGTAGATATCTGGATCAGGCGATGATATGTCACATGGAAGGCCATTGATCTTCGCCCAAAACCTGCTCTTCGCATTGTTGAAAGCCTCTTCACCAGCAGAATCATTCCACTTAACGACGCTGTCGTAGAGATAGATATACTTCTTGGTTTCCAAGAGCTTTCCCCATGGAACTGAACCAACAGAAAAGCAGAATTTCTTTTCCCATGAAGGCACTTGCCAAGTTTCTGCAAAACGGTAAAGGAAATTCCAGTGAGAATGGCACTAAGGATAAAGTAAATGAAAATAATTTATGTCAAGAGGAAAAACAAAAGGCAGTTTGGAATAAGAGAGACAACAATTGAGCAAATAACTAAGAAAACAAGTCAAAAAAATCAAGATAAAACAGAGTATTTACATGAAAATCCAGTATAAAATATACAGTGAGGAAAAATAGCTATATAGTAACTTTATGCACAACTTGTTTGCTCTTTCCCCAGCATAATGTTCGTTCGCATTTTTATACTTTTAGAATCAGATGAAAAATTTCCCAATATTGTAAGCCGTTAATGGAAACTAAAATAAATTTGCACTAAATTTACCAAATATAAACATCCCCAAATAAGATTATGTGCTAAACTTAGTAAAATCATTTAAGACTCTCCATTCAAAACACTCTAATGCAGTTAATCTGGATTTACGTCAAAAATCTCCTCAGACAAAAACTCACCTAGGCCATGATAAGAAGGAAAAACTTTACCCTGACTCAAAATATTAGCTTAGTGAAATAGAAAAAAAAAATCCAAACAAAATAAAATATTTGAATTCGTTCCACTTTAGAAGGAAACAAAAATACACAATCTACAAGGCAAAAACTTGTTTGAAAATTAACAAATTAAAAGAAGGCATTATCAAAGAAAAAAAAAGCATTTCATCCATCAATGAGCAAATAAGACAAAAGGAACTCCAAACCATCTTCAGAGAGAATAAGAAAATAATAACACGAATATTTAAAACATTAAAAACAAATAAATAAAATAAAGAATTCCATAAGAAAGGGAAAAAAAAAAAAAAAAAGAACATACCTTGAGATGATCTTCTGTAATTTTTTGATCTCACCATATAACCTTCTTGATCAGCAAAAACGCCTTGTCCTCTTCTTCTCGAACTTCCCATAATCACCGCGACAAAGCAAAACCCAGAAAAACAGAAACAACCCAGAAAGGAAACCACTGTTTGCCAACCGAAGAACGATCAAAAAACAGGAAATTTCTTCTTTTGGGGGCTTTTCGGCAAAAGGGTATTCGAGTTTTGGCTTGGTAGAGATCGAATGAATGTGATGATCAAAAGAGAAACTCCGAGGTTTTTTTTTTCGCAAATTGTTTTCTTGAACAGAAAATTCTGTGGTTTATTGGGGTGGTATTTATAGGCCCGCAATAAAAAAATTTTGGTTCTTTGTGGATTTCTAATTAGAGTCCTGCTCTAAATTAATCTTAATACTATGCTATCCTGATTAGGGACTGGGTCAAATGGAGGTTGCGGAATGTGGACATTTTTAAGCAAATGTTTTTTTTTTGTTTTTTGGAGGTTGCGTAGTGTACACAAAACATTTTTTAACAATTGTTTTCTTTTTTGGACTTTCCACCCATTTCTATTATTAAATATAATCAAAATCAAATTAAATTAAAAACTATATAAAATAAACAATTTTTAGTATATATTTAATGATTAAAAATAAAAAATTACTGATAAAATTTTTTTATCCTACCAAAAAAGACTATTTTTTTAATATTTTGGACGCAACTCATTTATTAAAAAAAGAAACCTTTTTAAAACAAAAGAAGGAGAATTATAAAGGACAAAGAGACAACAAGTCAAAGAAATACATCTCTCTTCAAAAAGAAAATAAAAAAGAAACAAGTCAGAAAAATAAATATGTTTATTACTTTTTTTATAGACACTCTCTCAATTTTTTGAATCTGGTAATCAAGTCTTTATTTTTCTGTTTATGACAATTGACATCTTTAACTTTTAAATTTTTATAATTAAGGTTCAATAGAAAACGTCTATTTTTTTTAACGATCTAATCATGTGACACTCACATGAGTATTTATTGAGAGTAATAAAAAGTCATTTCTCACCTTATTTGTTTAGTTATATTGATTGTAAAGTCATTTAATATATTCGAACACAATCAACTGTGATAAACTACTTTTAGTTTCTAAGGGTTATTATCCTAAATAGACACTCTAAAGTTGAGAAATGACCTTTCTAGTCCTTAACACTAAAGTTGAGAAATGACCTTTTTAGTCCTTAATAGAGGCTCACATAAGCTTCACGTGATCAAAAAAATAGATGCTATTTTTTTATTGGACTTTTAATTATAAAAATTTTTATGTTGAAGGGATCAATTGTTAAAAAAATGGACTAAATTGCCAAATTTAAAAACTTAAAGGGGTATTTGTAAAAAAAAGTTATTTTTATTTTATTCGGGACAGGGAGTTGTAGTGCGGAAAGCTTTCTATTAGAGAAAAATAATGTATAATTTATGTTTCAATTTGTCCCTTTAATACTTAAGTTTAGAGTTGCAATTTTATTATTTTGTTATTTAAATATATTATATTTTTTTATAAAATATTTAAAACTGTAGACTAAGGTATTTTGTTGTGCCCGCCAATAAAAAGTGATTTCTAGCTACTGAATTTAAATTTCGCAACTTTCTAAAAAAAGTTAATGCAAAAGACTGAAGTAAAACTTGTGGATAAAAAATTAAATTTTATTTTTTTAGTTTGTATCTTGTTGGGCACGTCTATATAGATTGTTATTACATTGATTTCATGCTATTTATATACTTTATATTTTCTACCTATATTGACATTAAAAATTAGTAAAAAAATTGAGATATTATTGTAATAACCACAAATTTGTGAATAATATTTAGACGATTTTACTTTTAGTTAATATTTTAAGGAAAAATATTATTAGAGGTACCAATTGATTATGGAAAAGCTATATAAAATTTAAGAGAACTAATGATGAAGTCATATTTTATTTATGACAGGCCAATATATTAGGGCTCTTCTAATTTACGAAGGTTACTTTTAGTATGAGGGTTCAAATTATGGTGATTTTAGTTTTAGAACTAAAACAACGATTTATGATTTGAACATATAGTCTAGAACATAGTTCTAGAACCGGAATTAAAACCAGAGGTTTGAACCATCCAAAATCAAGGGGGAAGTGGTTTTCTTTTTTGGGTGGTTCTGGTTTAAAAAATCACATCAGGATTCAAATATTAAACCAAAACCATCCAAACCAAACACTGATTTTCAAGAACCATTTTTTATTTTTTGCAAACAAACAAAGATTTGAACCATAATCATAATTCTGATTCTAAAACCCTCATACTAAACGTAACCTAAGTGAGGAGTGGTACAATTAGGATTCGTTTGGTACGATGATTCAAACCATGGCAATTCTAATCATGATTCTGGAACCAGAACCATGATTTATGATTTTAGGTTCAAATCATGATTCTGAAACCATGATCCAGAATCAGAAGTTTGAATCACCTTGAATCAAGAGGATTGGTGGTTTTAAAATCATGATTTGAGCTAGTTTAAAATATCACATCAGATTTTGAATCATGATTCATAATCATCCAAATTAAATACTGATTCTGAATCATGATTCAGAATCACTGTAAATAAACACTGATTCTGAATCAAAATCTAGAATCATAATTATAGATCCATCTACTAAACGCACCCTAAAAGACTTAGCGTTATGGTAGAATAATATGAGAAGGTGGGGGAGCATAACCATGTAACTCTTCTATACTAAATAGTAAGAGAGAAGAGTTAAGTATGACAATCTTTTGAATAGTGAGAGATGATAGTAAAGTATGACAACCTTTTTGAATAGTGAGAGAAGAGAATAAAATATAACTACCATGTGGGCAGTGAGAGTAAAATATAATCATTCATGAAATAATACTATTTACAAACAATGCGCATAGTATCTGTATAGTACTCGAGAGTTTTTCTATAAATAGGAATTCATAATTCAGTTTTTTAAGGCTTAGAATTTCATAAACGAAATTCTTTCTCTCTCTAATTTTTTTTTTTTTTTGTAAAGTAGATTCTAATTTAAGTTTTTTTTTTTTAAGGTCGGGATTCTGTTTTCAAGGGTCGGGATTATGCTAAGAAGGTATGAATTCTAATCCCATATTTACGTTTTTACTATGGTACAGTTTAGGTAAATATCTCATTTTAAGGAATTTTAAAACGTTATTATGTCCAAATTAAGAGTAAAAGTTGAATTAATATAAGATGTTATGATGTCCGAATCAAAGAATACAAGTGAATCCACAATAAAATGTTATAATGCCAAATTACTTGAGGCTTGAATAGCTCCCATACATGTGAATAGTACTCATATGCTTGGATAATATCTATACGTATGAATAGTATATGTATGTGTGAATAGTACATGTATTATATGTGAATAGTACTCATACGCGTGAATAGTATACATTTGGGCTCGTTTAGTTCGCTGATTCGAGTTTTTAATTCGAGTTGAGATGTGATTTTATGTGAGAGCTTTTTGCTGTAGCAAAAAAGTTAGATGTGATTGTTTGTGAGAGCTTTTTACTGTAGCAAAATTCAAATTCTAAACTCGAATCAACGAAATGAACGGGGCATTTCTCTGTGTTCACATCGTAACATGATCCGTGACGTAGTTGTGTGGGTATATACTGTCTAAGTACAACCTGACTAAGGAGATTGAATTTTGGGTGCCTTCAGTCTTTATTGAGAACTTGCTTAGATTTTTCATCACCAATTTAAACACCGTTATCAATTTAAGTCATGTTACAAGTAATAAAATGCACTATATTATTCTTGTTTACACTCCACATCTTAATTCACGGTTTGACAAACATATCACATTTAAAAAAAAAAAAAAAAAAAGAGCTTGGATAAAGATTTGGATAAGCGAAACTGACTGTTTTATTGTCCTCTAAGAACAATTACTTTTTTTTTAAAAAAAAAAAAAAGTGGGAATAGAACATTACTTATTTGAGAGCTTTGGAACTGTTCCATTTTACAGGTAGCATATAAAACATCAAAGGCCATAAATTATTTGTGGTAGGCACATTATATCTCTCATTATTTTCTTTTAAAAAGATGCAAGGAGAAAATTTATAATGGATGACGAAGTAATATAATTTTCTTGAATATTATATTGTTCAATAATCAATGGTAAGCTCTTTTGTTGAAGACCACATGCCTTTTTCATCCCATCATGTGTGGGAAAGTTTTATCATCAATTTCACTTCTATAATACTTGAGCACATCACGTTTTATATGCTGGGAATATATATATATATATATATATATTCAGAGTGATATGAAAATTTTATGAAACGTTTGGTTAGAAAATTCAAACCATGTGATTCGAATTATTTTCGATTTACGTGAATTTTTTGTGAGAGAAAATACTGTAGTGAACCACGAATTATGATTCGAATCAGGGAACGAATCCCTTTACCAAACATGATTCGTTCCCTTAACACTTCTTCACTTGTTAAGTGTCAATTCTCATATTTTTTCTTTGTTTATTTTACTTTTTAAAATTTTTTTGCCTTTTCTCTATTTTTTAAAATTCTTTTCTAAAACTTCTATACAATTTAGTTACTACAATGTGTTTCTTTAAAAAACTTATTTTTCTTACTTTAATATTATTAAAATAATTTATTTTAAATGTGTCTTTACATTTTCCTCTAAGTGCAATTTTGTTCGAAGTGTTTTTTTCCCTCACTTGTTCATACTAAAATAAGTTTTTAAATGTGTCTCAATTTGTTTTCCCGTTTAATTCTTACTATATAAAAAGTGATCCTTATAAATAAATTCTTTTCCTAATTAGACTTCAATGTTCTAAAATGATTTTTCTCAAACGTATCGTATTTTTAACAATTTATTCACATAATCTTTTCAAATATTATATTTCATAAACATCTATGCTCTGATTTGTTTATGTCAAATATGTCTTTATATAAAACTTTTTTCCAGAGCTTTCTTATCTACTATTTTTCATACAAACCGTTTAATTAATTTTATGCCTAATTAACCCGCTAAAATAATTTTATTCATACTGTAAAAAAATATAAGGAGCCTTTATTTTTTCATTTTATCTTTATTTTTTCTTCTTCAGTGTGCTTATTTGAATTAACTCCCCCCGCCTCCTCG
>NW_010363463.1:58013-68551 GCF_000414095.1 Morus notabilis | reverse complement strand
TTTTTTTTTTTTTTACTTTTATTGTTTAAAATATTATATCTTTTATTTTCAAAATGTTAACAAAATACCTTTTTTTTAAGGCAATAACATAACTTCATTAAAAAGCCATTAAAAGGCTAAGGTACAAAATAAAACCAGAGTCAAGAAGCGAGTACTACTCACAGGACTAGACAATATAAACGCATAGAACTTCTCCAACTAGTAGCACTATAAAAAGGTTTGATTACTTTGAAATGACTCTAGATGAACCACATCTCAATCCCAAAATGGGCTACATAACCCAAACTAAGAGCGATGGGGATACCACTCTCTAGCTAAGACCTAACGTCGGTAGATGGAGATACCATCACCGTTATTACAACATAAATAAAAACATAAAAAAAAACTCTACAAAGATCTTAAGAAATTAAACCAGTAAAATCGAGCCCCTCAACGCCTGAGGTGTGTGAAATACGGTAGAAGTGGCGCCGAATAAAAGCTCTTAAAATGGCAACAAAAGTACTAGAGACACAGCGGCGCTTGGGACCCACGCGCCACCACTAATGATCAGCGACTGCCACACACTCTAGACCACCTTTCTCACCTCCCTTCCACGATCTACTTCCCAAAATTTCAATAGAATCCCGCGGTAAACACGTCCTAAATCTAAGGTAGAAGACTAGAAACTACTTCCCCTTGAGTACCTCCATTTCAGTGACTATCCATACTTTCGTCGACACGAACTTGATGCCGGTAACCTCTGCGATCTCTCCGACGAACTTTAGAGGCCGGTAGCCCGACAAATAGTCAGACTACTAACCCCAAACAACACACTTGTTTTTTTTATTCTAAAAATTTAGTAGCAAAATAGATTTATATAACTATAAATTAAAAAAAGATGATTTAGTGTAAAAAAGATACGTGTAAAGATAACTTTTGATATAATAAAAAAATAATAAATGGGGGCATTGAGAAAAAAAATTAAATAAAAGACATGTGAAAGAAATTATTTTTATAAGAGTGAAGTGATAAAAAAATATTTTTAAAGAAACACGCTGGAAAAAATAAAGCTGTAAAAAAATTTACAAAATAGAAAAACACATCAAAAAAAAAAAAAAAAAAAACCAAATAAAGCTTTACACAAATTAAATCTTTGACTTTTTAAAAATGTTTGCTGCCTTTAGAATGGGTCCCTTTCACTAGTATTATAACGAATCTATTGTTGATGTTAAGATCTTTGACTATCTATGTTCTTCTGGATCAAACATTCGAAAGATAAGTAAGAAACCAACAAAACACATAAAAACACCAAAGAAAGTTATTCAATTAGATTGAGATTTGACCAAAAACTAATGCATCACTAATATAAAATGAGATCAAACAAAAATTAAAAGAGGTATCTTGCCTCTAGCTTAAGTCTTTTAAAAAGGATAATTCTCTAATAGAAAAAGAAAAGAAAAACACCTATCTATATGTGCAATTTTAAACTGTTAGATTAAATTTCGTTAATTTGTCATACTTTTTTTAATATATAATATAATTTTTATATAATTTGATGATAGTTTTATTTTATTTTATTTCCTAATAAAAAATTCTCCATAAAAAACTTCATTTACAACTACAAAAGTAAAGTATTATTATGTAGAGGAATGTGGTTGGGGTTGAATATTTCGATGGAAAATTGTAATAACAAAAAAAGTTGGTAGAGAGTATAAATCCCCAATAAGTGAAAACTTAAACGGAAGAATTGCTTTGGCGTGGGCATAATCACCAATAAATGGAAAGCTTTTATGTCAAAAAGCATTTGCCCATACTTAAACTTGAAAACTAGTAATTTCGAAAACGAGAAAAGAAACTTGTACATTCGTGGACAAATTTTTCTCACTTTTATTTGGAAAAAAAATGTTTCGTAAGGGTTTACTAAATATTTTTATGGAATAATAATTTTAAGTCAAATACACAAATCATGTGTTGCTTATTTGTTTTCTCATTTATTTATTGGATTAAATTTATTTACTGATTTTGTTTATCTACAGAACTAAAAAATTAATGTTTTTTTTTTCTTGCAATAAAATAGGAATTATCTTGCAACATAAGTTCTTTTGCGTTTTTGAGTTAAGGTGACTTGAGTGATGATCTTGAGTTGAGTTTAAGTTATAATTTGAGTTGAAGTTGTAATTTGAGTTTGTATTTGGATGTGTACATTTGAGTTATGATTTGAATTGAGAATCTTTTTTGAGTTTGTGTTTGGGTGAGTCAAAACTTAAATTTATATTTAGACAGTGTTTTAATAGAAACTCAATGGTGATGAAAAATTTTAATAGGATATATGGGTGGAGTTTTATTCGTCTTTTCGTTGTGAATGCATATAAAAAAATCATCTCAATCAGAATTAAAACGAAAAAGTTACGACATTTTTAAGAATAGAAAAAATATGAAGGAAAAACTTGAACTCGAGTTTAGTCCCAAACTTGAGTTTCAACTTGAATTCAAACTTGAGTTTAAATTCAAATTTTATAAAAGAACATGAACTTAAATAAAGTTATAACTCAAATTTAAGGGGCTGTTCGGGCAGTGAGTTTTTGAGTTAAAAACTCAAAAAAAGTAACTCAAGTTACAACTTTATTCAAGTTCATGTTCTTTTATAAAATTTGAATTTAAACTCAAGTTTGAATTCAAGTTGAAACTCAAGTTTGGGACTAAACTCGAGTTCAAGTTTTTCCTTCATATTTTTTCTATTCTTAAAAATACTATAACTTTTTCGTTTTAATTCTGATTGAGATGTTTTTTTTTTCTATGCGTTGACAACAAAAAGACGAATAAAACCCCACCTATATACCATATTAAAATTTTTCATCAGCATTGAGTTTTTATTAAAATACTATCTAAATATAAATTTAAGTTTTGACTCACTCAAATACAAACTCAAAAAGATTTTTATCCCAAATCATAACTCAAATGTACACAACCAAACACAAACTCAAGTTACAACTTTAACTCAAGTTATAATTCAAATCCTACTCAAAATCTACACTCAAGTCACCTAACTCAAAAACGGAAAAAGAACAAGCCCTAAATTTTTTTTTGAGTTTCGTTAAAAAAAACAACTCTCAAATAGTCCAGAAAAAGATTACTGCATGTTGTACAATATTCATCTCAATAATATTTACAGTGGGCCCGTTTAGTTTGTTGATTCGAGTTTTTAATTTGAGTTGTGATGTGATTTTATGTGAGAACTTTTTACTGTAGTAAAAAAGTTAGATGTGACTGTTTCTGAGAGCTTTAGGGCCCGTTTAGTTCGCTGATTCGAGTTTTTAATTCGAGTTGAGATGTGATTTTATGTGAGAGCTTTTTACTGTAGCAAAAAAGTTAGATGTGATTGTTTGTGAGAGCTTTTTACTGTAGCAAAACTCGAATTCTAAACTCGAATTAGCGAAATGAACAGGGCCTTATACTGTAATAAAACTTGAATTTTAAACTCAAATCGGTGAAATGAACGAGGCATAATTCTTATTTAACTAAAATTAAGAGAGAAATGAGAGGTGTGCAACTGCCTTGCACGAAAAGGGACGTGGAGCCCACGCGATGAAGGATTAATCAATTTATATATATATATATATAAATATATTTATATTTATTGATTAATTAAAGCTGAGCAAGTCGGCAAGCCGTATTTAGTTAATTTGCTAAAACAACCTTGCCTCACTTTTAATTATCAATTTTAAAATGTACTTCTGAGTGAAACGAAGCTTTGTCCGTTGAGCTAGATTAATCTTCTAGAAAGTTTGATATCCTAGGAGGACTAAAGTACCCCACTGTCAAGTTTCGTGTAAAGACAGATATACCCTTGCGATTCAATTCAAGTACCCAGTTTTTGACCTCTGATGTAGAGCTAACTCAAGGGGTAGTGAACAGTAATTTGAGATAAAGTCATGGGCTGCTTAGAGGATACGTGTTTTAGGAGTAAAAGAAAACGGCGAATCGGCGAAACGTGTTTTTGTTGTTTTGTGCACATTCTAAATATTCACTCTTCAGTTACTGTTTATTGTACAGTGTTCATAACAGTAAATTTCTTCTTTTACCCTCATAAATGTGTATTTATCGGTTTAACTTTTTATGTTTGCTTAATACATTCTTCTGTTACGGTCTAAATAAAGCGAGGCTTTTTTCTTTTTTTCTTTTTTTTAAAATTATTTTTTAAGAGATTTTTTGATACACCGATGTATTGATATGTCGTGTTTTTTTAATCGTTGAATGTACATATTTTTTAATTTTTACATAATTTTATATAAATCTAACGGTTAAAATACATAACTTATCGGTATGTTAACGTACTAGACCCCGTTCATTTCGTTGATTTAAGTTTAGAATTTGAGTTTTATTATAGTAAAAAGCTCTCATAAACAGTTACATCTAACTTTTTTGCTACAGTAAAAAGCTCTCACATAAAATCACATATCAATTCGAATTAAAAACTCGAATCAGTGAACTAAATGAGAATTCTCGTATGTTTTTGAATTATTTTTTTTTTTCCAATTATTGATTGTTGAATAGAGAGTATATTTTCAACAAAAAAAAAAAAAAGTGAATGTGTGTGTATATTTTTTTGATAATTGAAGAGAGCGAATATTTTGCACATACATGTGATAAATGTTTTAGCTTCTTTTAATAGACTATTTTTTTTAATAAATATAAATTAGATAAGTTTCCTAAACGATCAAATATATAAATTTCTTAATATGTAAATAAATAAAAATAAAATCAAAATACTGAAAAAAGGTAATAAATGTTTATTTTTCTTAGTAATAACAATGCCTTTCATCTATAAATATACATAGCATCTTACCAAACACAGGACTCGAGTATTCACAAGTCTTTCATACATGCACTCAATATTTCAAAATTACGGTCTCGTTCAGTTTGTTAATTTGAATTTTTAATTTAAGTTAAGATGTGACTTTATGTGAGAGCTTTTAACTGTAGCAGAAAAAAATTAGAAGTGATTTTTTATGAGAGCTTTTAACTATAATAAAATCAGAATTGAAAACTCGAATCGATAAAATGAACGAGGCTTACAAAACATTAACTTCCGCAAAGATGACTTCATCTTCATCAACACATACGACTTGTTTTGTGGTGGTGCTCATGCTGTGGTCGATCCTGCAATATGCAACTAAAACAGCATATTGTGCAACCACCGATTTCAATGCAATTGTGGCCGAAGATGATATAGGTGATTTCACCACAGTGAGCGAGGCACTTAAAGCAGCTCCAAAAAACAACGAGACTCGATACGTGACATGAATCAAACCAGGGACTTACAAAGAACGCGTTGAAGTTGAATCTGATTTGACGTACATCACTTTAATTGAGAATACTAACAGCAACTTTGATTATCAGTCTCAATGAGGATGGATGATCAGCTACGCTGTATAAGCCAATTTCTAAGGCATCCTTAATGGCTAGAATTACAAAATATATTAGGTGCGTTTAGAACTCATTTTAAAATAATTTTATTTTTTTTGTATGAAAATGAAATTGAAAAAGTTTTCAATCTCAGACATAAATCATTTTTGAAAATGCGTTTAGTAGTTTTATTAAGAGATTATTTTCAGTATTAAAAAAACTCATTAATATCTCTCTCTGCTCGAGAGATGAGAAAACGAAAACAAAACATGAAAAACGACTAAAAGTCATTTTTCATTTCTCTCCCATTTTACACTAAATTAAAAAATCATTTTTATTTTTATTTTTTGTCTATAATTGTGCCAAACGCCATTTTAGAATCGTTTTCATATTTTCTTTCTAAAAAAATGTGAAAAATAAAAACAAGAACATTCCAAACACGACAATTATAACTGAAAACCAGTTATACCGCAGGAACTTTATGAAATACGCACACAACATAGCTTGATATTCCATTTAGGTAACATTAACAAACAGTTGTCTATTCTTTTGAAACGAAACACCAGCAGTTTTTTTAGTTAACAAACATAATATGCTTTTTTCATATTGGCGTTGGGTATGGAAATTGATAAATTAAACAACAACGTTCATGAGAGAATTGATAAATATTCTTACTGAGTGTTCCTGTTTCATCATTAATTATGCGATGATTCACTGTTCTGGTCTAATAATGTGATGATCGTTTTTGCTACATCATCTGCCATTAAAGTGATGAACTCCAAATTAGATTCAACTTCAATGCATTCTTTCTAAGGCCTCGTCTGCTTTGCATATTCGAGTTTTCAATTCGAGCTGAGATGTGCTATTTTCTAAGAGCTTTTACTTGTAGTAAAAAAAATTAGATGTGGCATTTTTTGATAGTTTTTAACTGTAGAAACTTAAAACTGAAAACTCGAATCGGTAAAATAAATGAGACCTAAATACCCGGTTTGATTCTAATCGCGTATCAATCTTGTTATTATATGATCAACCGCAGCCATGAGCACCGCTGCAAAACAATCTATAAAGATGAAGTCATCTTTGCGGAAAGCTAACGTAGTTTTAAAATACTGAATGTGAATCTTGAGTTTGTTAAAGATGCTATATTTATAGATGAAAGGCATTATTAGTATTTGGGAAAGAAAACATCTGTTGCCCTTTTCAGTATTTTGATTTTATTTTTATTTATGTGCATGTTAGAAATTTTTTATGTTTGATGATTTAGGTGACTTCCCTAATTAATGTTTGTGGAAGTAGGCACCTTATCAACGAACAATGTTAACTCTTTTATTTATTTATTTATTAGTACATGAATTAATAGATTACATATAATTATAAAAAAAGAGTAACTCTCATATATTTTCCTATATGATTATACCATTAGGAAGTAAAATGGATAGTTCGTCTTCTTTGCTGTTTACAATATTTTCTTTTTAAAAAAAAAAAAATAGAGATTTCCTTTCTTGAAAGTTAGACATTTCCCTTTAAAAAAAAAAAAAAAAGCATTACCTTTATTTATTAAGCAAGGATTAATTTTAGATTGTTCAATTTTATCGTAAATTAAGATGCCAATGGCAAATAGGCAAGGATTGGCCTAACATTGCTTGTATCCGAGGGCTGCAATATTGTCGGTATAAACATTGCTCAACAAGATATATATATATATATATAAAAGCCTGCAACTTATCAAAAATTTTTACGTTATGCAATAGTGGAACAAGTGATGCCTAAAGAGGTAAATACATATTTACTCAGGATCATGATCACCAAGCAGTACAGATCATCCTACTTTATAGTAGACAAGTAAAAAAAAAAGGAGTTTACAATTGGCCTAGTATTTTAATGAAACAGATCTACTCATTTATATATGAGATTTTACTTTCCTTGGTAATGTTATAGCTTAATGATCAAGATCTAGAACATGTTCATAAGGAAACATTAATCAACCGTATGTAATTGCTTTAAATATACGGAGATTATTTTTTCTTCTCCATCTCTGTTTACATCTTTTTTTATTGGCAGCAGAGTAATGTTATTAAGAGTTGCATTTGGGTCTGTTCTGGATTCGATGGGATCATTTAAAGGATGTTTGTTTCTTGTATTTATTTTTTATTTTGAATTATGATTCATAGTTTTTTACAGTATTTTTTCTCACAAAAAACACACGTGAAACGAGAATGATTTTAAATCATAATTTTAAATTTATGAACTAAACGTCTACTAAATTTATATGGGGTACAAATGTAAAAAAAAGTACTGAATAATAGCACCAGTTCGATTCGTGAACAGTGAGCAACTGATTCAAACCAATTGGTCCGATTGGCAAGAGCACCAGTTCTAGCATGAGAGCCAATTTTCAGTTTGGTCCTGAAGTGTTGAAAGTACAGGAATGAGTCTACCTCGGGAAATGTTGGATTGGCGACTTCATCGCCGTACAGGAATGTGTCCCCTTCACGAAGAAAGGAAGTGACTTGATCCCCTTCGCAAAAAAGATGCCCATGGCGGATGTCTTCGCTACCAATGACATCAGTGTCATTCGCATCCGAATGGACAAGTTATTTTCGCCGAGAAGGAGGGCAAGATCAGGTGGAATTAGCGTCGCTCATGCATGGCTCTTTGGTTCAGTAGATATAAGCTCCGTTTATTTCACCAATTTGAGTTTAGAATTCGAGTTTTGTTACAGTAAAAATTTTTAGAAATAGGTACATTTAACTTTTTTGTTACAGTAAAAAATTCTCACATAAAGTCACATCTCAACTCGAATCAACGAACTAAACAGACCTATATTTTTTTTCGTTTGAATATGAGGTGCGTTAAGTAGATTTGGAAGCAACTTCCGTTAGGTGCCATGTTCCTTGGTACATTGTATCACTATCTGGATATTTTAGTCAACCGATTAAGGACTCAAATGTGACTTGAGGAAGTATTCGCTGCTGTAAACGTGGCTTTCTTACAAATGCCACAGATATATACGCCTTCTGAGATTGTTAGATCCTTATTTGGAGATGTATCCCCACAAGATTGGTTATGGACTCTCTCTCTCTCGTTATAAAGGATCTGTGGAGCTAAACTGGATCATTGATGATCTTTCTGAGTTCGCGTTGGAGGATTCGTTCTCTGATTCGAATTATAGTTCATGGTTCGCTACAATATTTTCTCTCACAAAAAACACACGTAAATCGAAAATGGTTCTAATCTCATGGTTTTAATTTATGAACCAAACGGGCTCTTAGGGTTCTTTACTGTTGGCGGAGTCCTGGCGGTGTTGTTGCATTAGATTCAAGTGTTGGATCTGCCCTAATGAATTCTTCCAGCGAGGTAGGATTTTGGTTTGCTGTGTGCCTTTCCATTTGCTACCCTGCTTGTTAATTAGGTGAAAATGCTTTGATCCCTTGGTCTTGAGTTACCTATCAACGTCACCGAGTGGCAAGACAATTTAGGTTTGATCCACACATTCCACATTGCCGCAAACCCTCATCCGTTGATAAGTCCAATTCTTCATTCCAGCTTTCTTCTATTTGTGAATATTTAGTTCATGGATTCAGAATCATGTTTTAGAACTATTCTCAACTTACGTGTATTTTTTGTGAGAGAAAATATTGTAGCGAACCACGAACCATGATTCAAATCATGACACGAATACACCAACCAAACGCAATGTAAACGTCGACAAGTGTCCATAGCCTTACCTTCTAGAGATAGAGAAGGACGGGTATCTCGTGGCTTTGCCAATCTTGACAACATGGTTAATGTTTCTACGAATGAAAGGATGCCTGTTAGAGAATTTGAGTGTAGAGGAAGAAAAGAATGCATAAAAACAAAAAGGTTTGAGGTATATAAGAATATTTTTCTTTAAGGTTTTATTTACATTCACTTCTTAAAGTTTGTTAATGAGTTTTCAATGAAAATTACCTCCAAGATATAACAAATCGTTTAACACGATATCTAATAATAATAATGTGCTCCAAAACATGAATAATGTTTATAAATTTTCTGGAGAATTATAAAAAAACAGATGTGTCATTTGATAAATGAACACAATTATCTTAAATATTACAACCATTCACATAAATGTTGTAATGACTGAGAAAATTCCAGACCTTAAATAATACAATTCATGTATTTTTAAGCCAATGATTTTCTTAAAAAATATTATGTTATATTGTGAATGGAGGATTTATGGAATTAATATATGTATTCCTAAATTCTATAGCAAATTTCATGTTAAGTTCATGTTTCGATCAAGTAAATTCGATCGATAAATTCTCACCGTATTTTAAGGCAGAATAATTTTCAGTACAAGTATAGTTTGAGAATCTTAATTTCAAGAATCTCTAAGCACAGCACGATGTTAGCGGCGTATAAAAAAAAAAACGCACTGGCATTTTAAAAGAAGAAAAAAATCCTTAATTGCTAGACAGTTAGGTTAAAGTCACAAGATAAATACCTATAGTAGATGGATACAATATGAGCTCGGGAGTTGACACTGTCAGAAACGTCATTCTCGGGATAGAATATAGAAAATTAAAATTTAGAATTTGTTCAGTCTAAAATTAATTTCAAGACTTGAAACAGTTTGAAATATTACGCGAGTAAGAATATAAAACAATATTGAATTATTCAGAAATTGATATTGGACTGTAAGTAGTAGATTAACTTACGTGAGCTAAACTAATTACCTCTAATCAGTATAAATTTAATCTGTTTAGAGGAAATAATTGAGGATAAGATCAGACACGTAATCTTGCCTTAATCAGATACTTTATATAGTGAAATTTTTAGGGTTCTTACACTTTCTTTCTCTTATTCTCGCTCATTCTCTCTCTCCTCTCACGTTCTCTCTCACACAAACCATCAATGGCCAAATACTCAAGTTAAGATTCCGACCTCCATTTTTGACACCACCGGTGTCAATAGAAAGATCTCGACGAGCTGAGTTCAACGACATGCGGCACGACCTCCAACCCCGCCGGAATCAGCCGCAATCGCCGGCGGAAGTTCCGAAATTCCCATTTCTTCCCGTCGTGATATATCCGCCATCCGACCTCCGATTGAGATGATTTCAGTCCCTATGGACTCAGTGCAGCGAGACGAAGAAAACCCATCCATTTTCA
>NW_010363463.1:41015-57072 GCF_000414095.1 Morus notabilis | reverse complement strand
TTAACGGTTTTCAAATAAGCATGTAAGCGAAAATCGTAAAGAAACGATACGCTAGACGCTTAATTTTACGACGGTAAATATGGACCTCAACACTATTATGAGCCCGTAAAGTGAGGTAAAGTAAAGTTTACTAAAAGTGTATTATGGATGATAATTTGATTTATTATTAAAACTAATTAATTAAATTATCTAAGACTTAGAATATTGTTAAGGAAGTTAATTAATTACTAAGATTAATTAACTAACTTATGTATACTTAGTATATGAATAAAAGGGTTAATTAATTACCAAAATTAGTTAACTAAATTATTAGACTTATTATAAGGATAAGATAATTAATGAATTATCAATTTAGCACAAATTTGTAATGGCAATTAAGGAAAATAAGATTTTGAGGATTTAATAAATTGATCCTTATAGTAAATTATCCTTCATTAAAGGAAAGGAATACATACCTTAAGTAAAGGGTTAGATTTTCTTCATAAGTTGCTAAAATAGAATAGCAAATGACAGATAATTTCACACTCTCAATGGGTGTTCATTTTCAGAAGTAAGCAAGTAAGAGAATAGGCTGTTTGGCGAAGAGTGGATTCCAGCTCTGTAAATCAGGTAAGTAGGAATCTCGCCTACAGTATGAATAGATTTTTAAAGAAAAAGTTACACATGTTATATATGCATGTTTATGTTTTAAGTATTGTATGCGATGCTATGTCATGCTGCATACACATAAGCAGCACACATGAATTATATGTGCTTGAGTTAATTTAATGTTATGTATACTATGCTAGATCATACTGCATACACTTAAGCAGTGCACATGAAGTATATGTATTTGAGTACATTCTATGTTATAGTATGCTTTGCTATGTCATATTGCATACACCTTAATAAGTCAAGAGGAACTTATAAGAATAATTATCAGTTGAGTGCCGTACCAGCCTCCACAAGGGAGGTATGCTCCACAAGGGAGAAACAGAAAATAACAATAATGTCCTCCGACTCAAGGGAGGCATTCAAGTTATAATCACGGTGTCGTGGGGGACCTTGCAAACCCTCACGTTCCGATGATTGCGCGCAAGTGGTACGCGAGCACTCGGGCCCATCAGTAAGAAAGATAAGATAAGATAATAAGATTATGATAAGACATCATAATTAAGCATAATCAGCTCATGCATATTTATTCATGTGTACTTACAGTTATTTTGTGAGATATAGTTCCTACTTGCTGAGCGAAAGCTCAATCAGATATGTTCATGCTGTAGGTAAGAAACCTATCAGCAATTCTTGAAGGGCAATGGCAAGCGGCGGACGAATGGTGGAGATGGGAATGGATACCGCTCACGCAGTTATCTTCCGTAGTAAGTTTAAGAAAAATCATGTATATGTATATATGATTTAAAGGTTTCAAGCATGTATGTTTAAAAAGTATAGGTACATATGTATGTTAAGGAAACTGAGGTTGTAGCTAATAACCCTCGTTTTGAGTATTTAAGTTTTAGAACGTTGCAACAGAGCATGCAACAAATAAATAAATTTTAAACATGACGATTTAAATGATTGATTTTAAAAGGGCTTTAAGATGTACTTGAATTTAAGATTTCTCACGAAATCCGTTTTAAAGTCAAAATTAAATGGCCCGATTGAATTGGCTAGTTGTAGAAAGGCTTTTAAAGAGCATTTGAAATAAGAGTTCAAATGCTGCTCTGTTTGAAAGATATTTTTAGAACGTTTTATCTTAACTGAAATTAAGAAAAGCTTTAAGAAATTTAGTGATTCACTTATTTAAAATTATTGTTACAAATTATGAAAGTATTCTTTCTTATATTAAAAAAAAAATGTTCCGCAAATTTTAAGAAACCCCAGTAAGTACAAGTTAAAGTTTAAGTTACAGTGGCGGCCTCATAGGAGGGGCGTCACAAATGTATCTCTTTAATGTAAATGTATCTTTTTATAGATTAACGCATCTATTACAACAGATATATCCATTACTTATAAGTGTTCAAATATGTGTGAAAAATATCACCAATAGATGTAACGGTTCAAAACATTTCAGATCTCAAAATCACACAAAATTACTCTTTTCTGCAGAATATCCGGTTTTATCTGCTGCAGCGGGTTTGGCAGCGCACGGGTGATGCACTGCAGCGTCTGTGCCTGCACTGACAGCACGTCCAATCCGCTGCAGTGCCTTGCATGGCACTGCAGCGCTTATATTTTGCTCTTAAACGGCCGTTCTCCTAGTTTTGACGGACTTAACTTGTGTGATCTTGATGCGGATATGCACTTAGAGCAAATCCCTGATAATGTTGGTCAAAACAGGAATCACGGAGTCGTCCAGGGTTTTTATGGATTCGTTTGTTTTGAGAATCATACTAAGATGGATGAGACCAAATATTGAAGCCAATCTTCATGATATGTCAAATTTTTATGTGCCCTTTTCAGGTAGTTGCTCTTGTCTCCATATTTTTAGTTGATGGCATGTGTTTTAGACAACAACACCTAAAGAGGTATGTTGAGAGTGTTTCAACAACAGTTTCCTCCAAATTGGATCCCACAAAGCTCGTTTCCAACATTGACAACCACTTTGAATTTCGTGCGGAGCCGAATCGAATCACTCTTATTTGTTGGGAGTATTTCAAATTCAGACTTTGTTCATTTCACCGATTCGAGTTTTCAGTTTTAGGTTTCTACAGTAAAAAGCTCTCAGAAAATGTCACATCAACTTTTTCTGCTACAGTGAAAAGCTCTAAGAAAATGTCACATCTCAGCTCGAATTAAAAACTCGAATCCGCGAAATGAACGAGGCCTCAGTTTCCTATCGGAATGTGCCAGTTGTACATTAACTTATCCAGAGTTGAAGATACCGTTCAGTTCGCTAATTCGAGTTGAGATATGATGTTATGTGAGAATTTTTTACTGTAGTAAAAAAGTTAGATGTGACTGTTTCTGAGAGTTTTTTACTGTAACAAAACTCGAATTCTAAAATCGAATTAGCGAAATGAACAGGGCCGTAGGGTTATATTGTCCACTCTCCAGTTTCTTTCTTGGTTCAAAGACTGGCCGAACTCTTTCTAAGCTACATAAGATGTACTTAACATCACTAGGTACGTAACCTGGGTTATATAATGAGCAGATTTGTAAATTATTGATTTTTTTTTTATCTAAAAGGCTCTTATAAACAGTATATTGTTGGGAAACTAATGAGTTTTCGCATTTGTTTAGCATTACCGGAAACCAATTGGAACGTACATAATGGTTCTTCAAGATTGGGACATAACCGGGGATTTCAATTCTGAAAAATGTAAGTACATATATTTTGTTTTATATTTGTATATTTATCTTCTTTAATTTCATATACATTTACTGGCGTTTGTTCATTTCTTATTTACAGTTTGGTGGATTCACCGAGTAAAATGATCGAGCAAAAAAGTGCTTCATACGAGCATATGACCCTAGCTATGGTAGACTTGTTAGTTAAAAGTGTGTTTCTAATTTGTGCAAAGCCTTTCTAAGAAGTACTAATGTTACAAGTGGGTGGTTGGTGTTTGGTATGAGGATTTGTGCCATGGTTCGAATCATGGTTCGTGACTCGCTATATTATTTTTTCTCACAAAAAACACACGTAAATTGAGAATAGTTCTGAATCCGTGAATCAAATGTCCACACATACCTGGGTAGCTACAGTGTTTTCTCTCACCAAACTGAGAATAGTTTTGAATCATTGACTGCATACCTGGGTAGCTTCGCTTTAGTAGGGATATATTGGGTTTGAGAGGTGTTTGGTATGCGATTTACTTGTAATATTTTTTTTCATAGTGAAACCTGTAGTGACATAAAATAAACGTAGCTCTCACATAAAAAGTGAACCATTATACATTTGATTGCCTTTATTTTATTTTATTGCGCTCGCTAGTATAATTAGGGTCTTTAGTTTATAACATTAGCAGGGTCCAACGACAAATAAATAGTATCACTTCTATAGGTATTTTAACTGATTTAAGCTTGGTGATATGTTAGCAATTCTATTAAATAAAATGTATTCTTGATAGTTAAACTTTGGGAATTTCATCATTTAGATTGCTAGGTGGAAACTTGAGGAACCTGATACTGTTTAACAGAAAAACAACTCTTTTATTGAACAGCAAATCCTTAGAAAGTTGATTTTTTTTTTTTTCATTCTTAAGGACAGAAAAATTATAGCAACAAACGACATGCTCTTATTGTATTAAATGACATCATACTTCACATTTACATGTGGTTTTCATACAAACAGGAATTTTATAACTGAGATGACATGATTTCTTAACATAAACGTTATGTCATTTTCACTAAAATGACGATAACCTAAAAAGTAGGACGGCAATTTCTTGTCCACGAGCTTCTTTCACCAAAACATGCCATTTACTTGAGCAAAATCAACAGAAAACATGTAGTTTTCGCCTAAACGACAGCAATTTTATCAATAAACGACATTACCTTGCGGCTTGCGGCAAGAACACCAACACTTAAACATTGTCGTTCTTTTTTCAAAAATGACAAGAAAAAAAAAAAAAAACTTCAAAATTAGAACGGCTTGTCCTACGGCTCTATAATTTTTTTGTGTTTTTTTTATTTTAATGTGATTTTAACAGGTAGTACTCTAACGTAGAAAGCTCCTAATATTTATAACACTTCTTAATTTTGCAAAAAGAATGGTTCCAAACTGATGTAGAATGTGTTTGTAATCAATGGAGCTCTGTTTTTATAGAGAGAAGGCATATTGTTGTCATTTTAGACAAGATTTACAAGATTCGTTTGATTTGATATTCTCTTTATGTTTTTTTTGTTGAACTCAAAATGGTCATCATTTTGATTCTTTGTCATGTGGAGCAAAGTTTATGAAGCACTATTATTAGTATAAAGAAACAAAATTTCTTAAAAACAAACCATAACTTTATTATTCATATTGTCTGTGACGAAATATTTACAAAACTCTTCTTTATAGAAAAGTGATTCAGTCAAAACAAACCCTCACGAACTCCTCGAGAAAAATGCGAAAAAGAAAGTTCCTTGAACAACAGTTTGATTCAGTTGTAGCAGCAATGAAAAGTTCATAAAATTGTCCTCAGAGAAGTTTCCTGAAATTGTTTTTTCTAAAAGAAAATGTTGGAGACTTAAGGAAAGTGCCTTCAACTTCAGTGTGTTATATTGAAACAAGTACGTATTCACGTAAGCATCTTTTCAATTACGCCAAATCGATTCACCATCATAAGAAGACCAAAGAGAGATCTTATTCTTATGTGGAAAATTTCCATTCAAACAACCATCCCAGAATCCAACTCGTTGCTTCGGTATGCTCGTCGATCTGGTCTTCGCCCTCGCAGATTCGGTCGCGGCCATGTAAGTTGGGAAAACCGGAGAGCTTGGCATCAAACAATCATCACCAAAAGAATTCCATTTCTCAAGCGAAAACGAGCTCCTCAATAGAGGGAACTCTGTACTCATTCCTTCTAGTAACTCTCTGCGCCTTGCGTTTTTCATTTTTACTTGCATTGTCCCATGCATCTCACTATTAGTCTTCTTTGAACTAAAAACTGGCCTTGACATCTCCTTTCCTTCCAAGGGTTCTAGCCTTCGGCTTTGTGTGATAGATTCCTTATTGGTTAATGAATCTTGCAGAAAATAAGTGTTCATTCTCTCCTGAAATGGTTTATCTTGTTAGAAAAATTGAAGTTCTCATGAATAAAAACGCGGTAAACCATAGACTTGACATTTTGTTAGTTTTTGTTAGTTTCATAGTTTTGATTACCCTGTGAGAGAATGAGTATTTCTTCATGCGCTCTCTTTTCATTAGGGCGTCTCGCCTTTTTAACCAAATTGTTTCCATGTCTTCCTTTGAGAGTATACTGCAATCCCACCCTCCTTGACTGCTACTTTCAAGCTGTAAATGACAAAATGAAGTTTCAATATCAGAATACTTGGGAGTCTCACATTCTATAAGGATCTATGTCATTGTAATGTTAAAAAATTTGAAAAAAAAAAGGTTGGAAATTATTCTTTAAGGATCCAAAAATGAAAGCTTCAAGTGTTAAAGGCACAAGATATAGATGTTTATATGTACTTGTAATTCTTTTTTGTTTTTGTTTTGGTTGCTCAATAGGTATCTCCCTTACATTTAGTTCCTTCTCTTTAAACTCCTTTTTTGGTTGGGAAGACATCTTTTCACAATCATTGTAACATTCCTCTCTATCAGGAATTATCTTATCTTGGACCTCTGATTGTCTTTCTCTATAGGATTGTAGACGCTTCAAAGTCGCGACTGTTCGGTGCCTCACGGCTCGGCCACGAACTATTGCTTGAAGTCTCACCAGCCCTTTCAAGGCTCTCAACGCTTTCCTTGCCTGTTTTGCTTCAAAATTAGGAATTAGACTAGAGATTCATGCTTATGTCCTCTGTGTGTAACATAGAATAACTTCCAACTTTCAATGGAAATTCACACACTAAATATGAGGGAAAAAAGGTGCTAAGTATGAATCTCAAAGTGTCAAAAGAATTATATTGAAATATTTATAAGTCTACTTTAATTTGATCATTTAAAACAAAGATAAAAAAAAAAAAAAAAAAAAAAAAAAAAAAAAAAAAAACCCCAAAGACAACATACTTAAGAAGGAAAAGAGTGTTAAGAGAGAAACACATTAATTTGTATCGAAGTGCCTCCTAGTCCTACATGAGTACATGTATATGCTTCATCTTCAATTGCTCTTTTTTCCATCATTGATCAATATATGGCCTTTTGATCATATACAACTTATACGTTAAATTCTAGGACTAGCATAATGAGTCACTAAAATTTATACCCTATGTCAAAATACATTGGTATTTTTCTTTGTTTAGGATTTTTTCCCTCTTTTTTCTAGAATAAAAAAAAAAAAAAAAAGAGGTCGGTGCACTTACATAGTACTAATAACAAGCTACTTTACAGAATTTGTCGGCATTCTAAAGACAGTCGGGTCACCGAAGAGTGGTCTCAAATTTTTATTTGTGAGAGTTAAAAGATGCAAGTCGTATCAATCCACTTAAATAATGCGATGTTGAAATAACAAACATCCTTAGCCTCAACGAACAATAATTCTCTAATTTTGTGAGTAGGCACGTGTTTTTTAAGTTTAATGAAAAAGCTTATCACATGATAAAAAAGAGGATCCATTGCACCAAAAAAAAAAAAAAAAAAAAAAAGAGAGAGAGAGAGAGAGGATCAGAGACGACTGGGAAATATTGCTTGGGGGTTTCAAATTCTTCACATGGCTTCCTGACCCACCAATCTGCATGATTAGCAAAGCCAAGGCTTTGGCTCTGCCTAACAACTGTGGCATAACGAACCCCTTGGTAGTTGAAGCACCATTACTTATTTCTGTCGATTAATTACCAACTGAAATTGACTCTACACCAGAGCAGTAAAACTGTAAAAACAATCAAAATAAAAAGTAAAAATAGAGAATTTATTTTTGAAAGTGCATGAGTCTGGACCTTTATATTTTACTTTTGATAAATACCCTTTTATTAGTGTAAGTATTTGACTAAAAGGGTTATGAATCAAGAGTAAATGGTAAAAATTCTGACCATGCACTTTGAAGGCGTATTTGTTAAGATTACCCAAATAAGAAACAATTGAGTTTTCATACTATGTATTGTATGTGGCCCCACCCATATCCCCATACCAAATGTTGAGACAAATGTATGTTTTTCATTCAATTTTGGTGTCTTAAATAAGGTATAATTCAATCATATTATACCATTTCATTAAAAATTTTGAATTGCATTTAAATTGATTTTTATATGTTGTAATATTTTGAGTTGACATGACATAATGTGATCCGTTAGACAATATTTAAAATACGAGAAATTAGACAAATGATTTATATGATGTGAGCAAAAACTTTGTCACACCATTTAAGTGTAAACATGCTTTCAAACCAAAGTAAAACTAGATGTCACTATTATACGTCTCTCAACCGTATATTTGAGTTTATCTTTCATGGTATAACCATATCCATATTTTAAGTCACTGAAATCTAGTCATGTGATATACAACTTTTCCTTTTTTTTATTTTAAATAAAGGGCTCCTTCGAAAACGATAATATGGGAGAAGTTTTTGGTGAGATAAAGAAAATATCTTATTAATACTGTCCAATTCTAATCTATCACATTTTGATAAAATAATTTCACTGTGATGTGAAAATTCAAAAGCGAATTAGCTTGATGCATTTTTGACTCTATAGGAAAATTCTTCAAATATAATTCTAATTTTAATTTGGTGTTTCGATTCTATTTATCGTAATGTTAACTTGAACTAAGTACAAAATACCAATAGAGAACTTCAACAAGGTTTTCTAAAAAGATTTCCCAATTTTAGCACAAATATCACTTCTTCTCCACAACTTAATAAAAATCTAAAAAAACAAGAGCAAAGAAGCATTACATCACGTGCCCACGTGGACCTTCTCAATTGAGCAGCGTCATGGGATCATGCAAATATAGACTTAACGTAGTTAACAGAAAATCAGTTTTATTTGTAAGTTTTATGTCATCAGATTTATCTTTTATTAGTGCTTTTTTTTTTGAGAGATTTTATTAGTGTATAGTGTTGATCATCAATGTACCTTTTAATATTGCTCAAGCAAATTAAGGTTACGAGATTAATCAACTTGATTGCCAATCTCAATCCACACGAACTCATAAATCTAGAAAATTCTACACTATAAAGTAAGAAATCAGAATAAATATTAATTTATCTCTTCAAGAAGAATATATATATATACACACACACACACACACACTCACACAAAAAGAATATATATTAATTTATCCATTGTTTATTCATTTAACATATATATCTGCCTGGAATGCATAATCCAACTCTCAATACGCACCGCCAATGCAAAAACGGTGACCCCTTAAACGAATAATTTTATTTAATTAGAAACTATAATGATGAATTGTTGGATCGCATTAAAATTATATTATAATAATTAACAAAGTATGTAAAATAAATGATACATGAAAAAATTTAACGTTAAAAAAAAAAACCACAATATCGATTAAGTTGTTTTCTTCGTATCCTATCAAAACGTTCTCGATGGCTTTTGATCACATCCCATTTTGATATGAACATCTTATACTTTTATTTTTTCAGAAAAAAAAAATCTTATACTTTTGTTTACAATTTGGTCACCGCAAATGGAACCTCCTTTTTTTTAGTAGTTCCTTCCATTTTTGTCTCAATCATAACGTCAACTAGTCCAACTTGCTCTGAGCCCAGGAAAAAAAAGTATCCAACTTGTTGATTAAAAAAAACAAAAAAAGGTAACACATTCCCTAAGTTTACTTTGTTTAAAATAATAATAAAAAAATATGTAGACTAAAATATGATACCATTACCTTAGCTTATAATAGACACAACACACTTTACTTTTTAGATGCAAAACACCAAAGTTACTTAAATATGCAACCTTGTAACTACTTTTGCGTTAAAGAACATAACATTCTTGTACTCCACTAGATTTATAAAAACAAAAGATGTGGTGGAACATTATATTTATCTTTATTCTTTCGTTGGTCAAATCAAATTAGTAAAAGGAAACCACATGGATATTGATTTCATTTAAGGAAGTGAAAATTCGAAGTTAATCTGTTATGAATTTAACACCTAATATCAACAGATTTCACAAGAACAAGAACAGTACAACACAAAACAAAACACAACCGGAATTGATATCGGAGTTCGGCACAACTGTTGCCTACGTCTCCGCGAACTCACCAGAGGAATTCGATTTGCATTCAACAATGATACTTCAAGTCAAATTACATAGAGATGATGGACCAGAAATTAATCACCACCGAACCTCACTTTCCCGAGAAAAACCAACAAGAAACACCCTGAGAAAATCAAAGCCTTTTCTCTCTTCCCTTTCTCACTCTAGAATTCCTTTTCTCTCACTAAGGCTCTTCGTTTACAAGATTATCTCTCTCTCTCTCTAGTTTTTGTCGCAGCTCTCTTTAACCTTAGAAAAATACAATATATACAACTGTACAACTTGTAAAGAAGTCGTTTGGGATTAGCCAATCAGAAATTGTTTCTTTTACAACTTTCTGATTTAGTGCTTCATTAAAACGCTACCGTTTTGCTTCATTCCAAACTCACTGTCGTTTTTCCTCCAGCTGCCTTCCAGAGTAAGAGAACTCAATATCTTGACTTGAAGAATCGTAGAAGAAAAATAGAAGAGATAAGGTTTGACTCAACAATCTCCACCTCAAATCTTATCTCAATTAGTCATGCAAATCTACTAACCTCTGGACCCCAATTCGATTACCACATTTGTCACCTTTTGTCAATACCCAGCAAATCAAGACAATGCTTGAATTTGCTAAGTGTCACCACCTTAGTTCCCATGTCTGCAGGATTTTCCTCCGTTGGAATCTTCTCAATGTTTATTACTCCCTGAGAGATCTTCTCACGAATGAAATGATATTTTATCTGAATATGCTTTGTCATGTCATGGAATACAGGATTTTTACATAAATGGATAGCACTTTGGCTGTCTAAATAAACAGTAGCCTTTTCATTTAAAATCTTCATCTCCTCTAAGAAACCTTGAATCCAGATCCCTTCCTTGATAGCTTCTGTTGCAGCCATGTACTCAGCTTCAGTAGTTAAGAGTGCTACTACTGGTTGAAGCTGAGACTTCCAACTGACACAATTTCCACTCACCATAAAGAAGTATAATGTAATGGATCTTCTGCTGTCTCGATCTCATGCATAATCTGAGTCTGTAAAACCTTCCACTGAGACCTGACTTCCATGGTTCTTAAACCGTAAGCCATAGCTTAACGTTCCAGCTATATACTTGAGTAGCCACTTCATGGCTCTCCAGTGTTCCTTCCCTGGGTTTGACATGAACCTACTCAAGGTACTGATGGCATAGGCCAAATCTGGTCTAGTACAAACCATGGAGTGCATCACAGACCCCACTGCATTTCTATAGGGAACATTCTCCATATAGGACTTTTCAGCTTCTTCTTTTGGGCACTGCTGAGATGATAACTGAAATTGGCCAGCTATAGGCTGTTGTGGTGTTTTTGACTCTGTCATTCTGAATTTCTCCACCAACTTTTGCACGTATCCTCTCTGATGAAGAAACAATTCTCCTTTGCTCATTTTCCTCTCAATTCTCATCCCCAGAATTTTGCCTGCTGGCCCAAGCTCCTTCATTTCAAATTCTGATCTCAACATCTGCTTCATCTTGTTTATTTTACTCCTCTGTTTGCTGACTAGAAGCATGTCATCCACGTATAGGAGTAGATATTTTGCCTCTAGAACTGTTGATCCTCTGTAGTATAGACAAGTATCAAACCAGCTTCTTTGAAACGCTTGTTTGGTCATAAAGGTGTCAAACCTTTTATACCATTGCCTTGGTGACTGCTTGAGTCCATACAAAGACCTCTTGAGAAGACACACCATATTCTTGCCCTTCTGGACTTCAAATCCCTGTGGCTGTTCCATGTAAATCTGCTCTTCCAAATCACCATGCAAGAATGCAGTTTTTACATCCATTTGCTCTAGCTCTAAATCAAATTGAGCTACTAGAGAGAGCATGATCCTGATGGTTTTGTACTTCACTACGGGTGAGAAGATCTCAGTAAAATCCACACCTTCCTTCTGTGTGAACCCCTTGGCAACCAGTCTAGCTTTATACTTTACTGGTTCATTTTCTGTGGCTCCCTTATTGATCTTATAGATATATTTGCATGAAACCACTGATTGTCCTTTGGGTCTGCTCACCATAATCCAAGTACCGTTCTTGTGCAGAGACTCTATTTCCTCCGTCATTGCCAATAACCATTCCTTGGCATCTTTACACTTAACTGCTTCTTCATAAGTTTCTGGTTCTTGCTTACTAAGATCGATTGATGTCATAAAAGTGTAGGCCAGCAAATCTGTGTAAGCATTGAAACCATATCTCTGAGTTGGCTTTGGTACTCTTCTGACTCTATCCCTTACCAACTGGTAACCATCTTCTTGTACATCTTCCTGAGTCCAGTCTTGTGTGCCTTGAATATAGTCAGTTGATTCACTGACTTCACCATCTGCATCTACTTGACTATTTTCTTCAGTAGCTTCTTGTTGTGTTGACCCTTGGTGATTAACAGTTTCTGGCTCCACCTGAGTGGTATTTCTTTCTACTTGCTCCACCTGAACTTGGCTCTTAACTATTCCTGCAGGGTTAGTAATAGAAAACCTTTCTCTTGCAACATGGTTAGTTTTAGACAAACAAGGAAATTCAACTTCATTAAAAATAACATCACGGCTATTTATTGTTTTATATCCCTTGCCATCTCTAACCCAAAGTCTATATCCTTTAGTACCTTCAGGATAACCTAAGAATACACACTTTATAGACCTAGGATCTAACTTCCCTTCTTTTTGATGTGCATAAGCTGCACAACCAAATGTTCTAAGGTGTGTTAAATGTGGTGGTGTGTTTTACCACATCTCCTCAGGGGTCTTAAACTCAATTGCACTAGATGGACACCTATTTACTAAATATGCTGCAGTCATGACAGCTTCTCCCCAGAAGCTTTTTGGTAATCCTGCTTGAAACATCATGCATCTAGATTTGTCTAGTAAGGTCCTATTCATTCTTTCAGCAACTCCATTTTGTTGTGGAGTTTTCCTAACCGTTCTATGTCTTTGAATGCCTTCCTCAGCACAATAATCATCAAACAACTTATTACAAAATTCAAGACCATTATCAGTTCTCAAAGTTTTAATTCTTTTATCTGTGAGGGTTTCCTGCAATATTTTCCATTGTTTGAATTTAGCTAAGGCATCATTCTTATTTTTAAGTAAATACAGCCAGACATTCCTAGAGTAATCATCAACAATAGAAAGGAAATAGTAATTATCTCCATGAGTTGGAATTGTTTCAGGCCCCCCATAGGTCGGAGTGGATATATTCCATGATAGATTTTGATTCATGGGTCCCAGCTTTGAACTTCAGCCTATGCTGCTTTCCCAATATGCATGACTCACAGAAATCTACCTTACTGACCCTGTCCTTTCCTAGAAGTTTCTGCTCACTCATTATTTTGAGACCCCTATCACTTATGTGTCCCAATCTGTTGTGCCACAGAACTGCTTTCTTGTCCTCTGGTGCTATTGCAACTGTAAGTTTCCCAGTGAGTGTTTCTCCTACCATATGATACAAACCACCACTTTTGACCCCTTTAATAACCACCATGGAACCTTTGCAAATTTTCATTACCCCTCTCTCAATTTTGTTGGTATAGCCTGAGTCATCCAAGACTCCTAAAGAGATTAAGTTTCTGGCAAGACTAGGAACATATCTTACCTCCTTCAATTGCCTCACTATACCATCGAACATCTTGATGGCTATAGTGCCAATTCCTTCTACTTGGCAGGTGTTACTGTTTCCCATCATAACTCTTCCTTCATCTACTTTCTTGAAGACTGTAAGCCAAGCCTTGTTGTGCGTCATGTGATAGGTACATCCCGAGTCAAGAATCCACTCTTGACTATCACCCTGTGTTGACACAAGTAGAACCTTGTTACTTTCATATCCATCACCGAGGTTGGCTGCCTCTTGACTGTCACTTCCATTGGTTGAGTTTCCTTTTTCCTTTAATTTCCTTTTATAAGCATAATAGTCCTTCTTGAAATGTTCGGGCTTGTTGCAGTGGAAGCAAGTTTTGTTAGAATTGGGACCTTTGGACTTGGATCTTCCTCTGCCTTTACTGTTGCTCCTCCCTTTGTTATTGTTGCTCTTTTGTTGGCTTCGTCCTCGTACAAAATGGTTCTCAGCATTTGAAGAATCTTGTTTTTCAATCTTGATCTCAAGATCTCGGGATTTTAATGCTAAAATAACCTCTTCGAGAGTGATGGAAGTTCTGCCATATTTTATGGCTGACTTAACCTCCTTAAAAGACTCTAGCAGAGCATTCAACAAGATAATTGCCTTGTTCTCATCACTTAAGGCCTCATTTTTCCCAGAATTTGCCAGTTTTATATTCATCCTAAGGAAATCATTGAGGTTTTGATCTAAGGTACTAGCAGTGTTCATCTTGAAGCCAAACAATCTTTCTTTAAGAAAAATTTTATTTGTTAAAGACTTCTTTTGAAATAGCTCATCTAACTTCTTCCAAATTTTCGAAGGGGTTTCTTCTTTATCTACCATTCTTATAACAGCATCTGATAAATGAAGAATAATAGTACCTGTAGCTGTTTCGAGAAGTTCTTGCTTCTGATCTTCAGTGAAGTCTTCAGGCCATTTCGAAGAATCCCCTAAGGCTTTGAGAAGTTTCTGCTGAGCAATCAAACCCTTAATCTTCCTCTGCCAAATCTGGAAATCACCCGATCCGTCACACTTATCAATTTCGACATTCATGTTGCTCAGAACACCAAACTGAGACGGATCCTTTTCTACTTGCGAATCTTGGTTCGGGAGTGAACTTGAAACCCTTGTCGATGAATCTGTACCAAGTGGAATTTCTTCAAAATCACCCAGATCTAACGACCTCAATCCTGATCCTTGATCGCCTTCGATCTCCAGTGTTCTTGGTTGAAATTAGAGAACCAAAGAGGGCTCTGATACCACTGTTATGAATTTAACACCTAATATCAACAGATTTCACAAGAACAAGAACAGTACAACACAAAACAAAACACAACCGGAATTGATCTCGGAGTTCGGCACAACTGTTGCCTACGTCTCCGCGAACTCCCCAGAGGAATTCGATTTGCACTCAACAATCACTACACCACAAAAGGCCTTTCGTAGCTGACGAAAAATGCTATTAATCACTATCAATAGCGCTTTTTAGAGCGCTAGGATAGCGGGCGCTATTATAGGTCCTAAGAAAACATAGCGTTACAGGAGAGTTATAAAAAGCGCTATAGAATTAAAGTATTATAGCGTGTAAGAAAAATTATTTTCATCCTCTTACAGCTCTTTAGCATAGCTACGATACAGATTAATAACTTTTTTTCCTTGTTATGTTCATACTGTTGTAACTTTTTAAAATTATTATTGATATCCTTTTGAATTCATTCAAATAAATGGCAATTCCGAGATATGTGATATATCTAAATAAGAACATTCAAATTAAAACATAAAAACATTCAACATATCAATTGTTATCAGTATCTACCAAGTTGTCAATAAAATTACGTCTACAACATAATTCATACAGTGTCCAAAACCTTAACATTCAAAACAAGTAAAGAAAACAGAGAAGTCATCTCCAAAACGTCTGAGTGCAATGGTGAAGTAAATCCTTCCATCTTGACATAATGCTTCAACAGAAAAGTCATCTCCATTATTTAACCTGTAAGAAAATGATCCACTATATATCAAAACAATAATCAAACTCAACTAAAACTTCCACCATTTAACCTATAAATAAAGCAAGGATTGTGACCAGAAACTGCAAAAAGGAAAAAAAAACAAAAAACATGTAAAATGTACACTGTGAGCATACCTTGCGGGACTGCTTCTCGAGCTTCTTGCCCAGTTTTCTGAAATTGCAAACATGACACCATTGCAATAGGAAGTAAGACAATGATACAGAAAAACTGAAATAGCCGTAGAGTTATAAGAATCTTATAATTTCCAGAAACACAACATACATACAAATAGTACTTGCCAAACATAACTCAAATAGTTCAGGCAGACATATGGCCCACAAGATTTATGCTTGACAACATGAGCCAATCTTAGTTGGAACAAAAATGGGAGCTATATAATTGCTAATTTAATCCTTCTTTGTACCTGATCTCTTTAGGAACATGAGACCAAGTATGATCATTGAAGGTAATGACAATATAAACTTCACAAATATGCATGAGTGCCCACACTGGAATTCATTCAATTGTAGAAAGGCATGCAACAATTTTCAACAATGTTCATTTTAGTACTACCAAGTAATGGGGGGCCTGGGCTGGTGGGGGCCTGGCCTAGGGGCGGGGCCTGGGCTGGAGGGGTGCCTGGGCTGGGGGTGGGG
>NW_010363463.1:33754-38264 GCF_000414095.1 Morus notabilis | reverse complement strand
TTTCTCTTTAATGAGGTCAGTCCGGCCGGTTAGGAAAACTACCATCCTTCAAATTCAAGAGCACTACACCTTTGAAACAAAAAATGCAGAGAGAGAGAGAGGATTTCTCTCTGGGTAAACCTAGAGAACAGAGAGAGAGAGAGATTCGAACCTCCTTGGGGGAATCGATTGATGCGCAGACAAAGAGAGGATTTCTTCCCGTGAGATTCTTCCCGGCCGTGAGGATTTCTTCCCATGAGATGGACTGGAAAATTAGGGCATTTGGGGGAAAATTGGAAATTTGAGGGAACCTAACACTACTGGCCTTCAATTTCAGAATCTAGGAGAGCAAATCCTGAGGAAACTTAGGGAAACTTAGGGAATTTTGGGGAAATACCGGCCGTATGGGAGAATGAGGTTGTTTCCCTCTTGGCCGGCCAAAGGACTCTTCGAGTGAGAATGAATCCGTATGGGCATTTGGGGGTTTCTTTTTTTTTTTCCTTTCCCTAGTTCTCTCGTATCTTGCGCGCATTTCATTTAAAATAAAAATAAAAATAAAAAAACAGGGGGAGGGAGCGAGCGGGAAAATTGGAAAATTTATTTCCAATGCCCGCCCAATGTAATTGTAATCTGTACATTTATATATTTTTAAATATATATAAAACAAATCAGTCAAAATGTTAACAAATTTTAATATATATGTATATATATATATATTATAACTCTTTATAAACGTTATTATAGACTAAAGCAGTAACGTTTTTTGAAAAACGCTATAACTAACCGCTACGAAAAGCCCTTTTTCTTATAGTGAATGATACTTCAAGTCAAATTACAAAGAGATGATGGACCAGAAATTAATCACCACCGAACCTCACTTTCCCGAGAAAAACCAGCAAGAAACACCTTGAGAAAATCAAAGCCTTTTCTCTCTTCCCTTTCTCACTCTAGAATTCCTTTTCTCTCACTAAGGCTCTTCCGTTTACAAGATTATCTCTCTCTCTAGTTTTTGTCGCAACTCTCTTTAACCTTAGAAAAATACAATATATACAACTGTACAACTTGTAAAGAAGTCGTTTGGGATTAGCCAATTAGAAATTGTTTCTTCTACAACTTTCTGATTTAGTGCGTCATTAAAACGCTGCCGTTTTGCTTCATTCCAAACTCACTGTCATTTTTCCTCCAGCTGCCTTCCAGAGTAAAAGAACTCAATATCTTGACTTGAAGAATCGTAGAAGAAAAACAGAAGAGATAAGGTTTGACTCAACATAATCTATGTGGACCAGAATTCTCATTTGGAAGTGAGAGAATTTGAATTTATGACCTTAACGCTGAAATAGAAATATTTAAGCAATCACTGAAATTTCTATACCAGGATATTTTCTGATGTCTAAAATTTAAATACGTTTTTAACAAAATTATGACCACAATGCTCAAAGTAATAAGTATGTAAAAACCTTGTGGAGATCCTTACATTTATTATTAGGGATCCAGAGATTTTTTAATTGTATTTTTGGTCGAAATTGAGTTAATTACGAAACTCGTTGATTAAAATAAATATAGAGTCAACCTAAAAATAAATGTGAAGTTGTTATCATTAATATTATTGATTTTGAGAAGACTGTTAAACTAAGTTTACACCTACGTTATTAATTTTTTGCGTGTAACATTTAAATACTTTAAGGTGGAAAGAAAAAGTCTTCCAATAATAAGGAAAAGAATGGAGAATTTTTACGGTTAGACTTTTATTATTAGTAGGATATGATATTTTGATCGTTAGATTAATTTGGGTCCATGTCAAAAAATTACATTTGTGATGTCTGACATAAAATTACTCTATTCATAGATCGTATTGTTCAAAATTTAATCGAACAACTAAAACAGCTACAATATATAAGTAGCTGACAAAAAAAAAATATATATTACTGACATGTTGTTTTGCCCTATTATTATTATAGTAAGTTTTTTTAGTCGTGTTATTAAAATTTTAACAGTCTAATTTATGAATTACTGCATTTTGTGTCTGCACAGAGCATTATTTTTAGGATTAATTTAATAAATGCCGTATGAATCTTAAATAAGAATCATATTTAGAATATATATATATATATAACTGACAAAACTTGCTATAAATTTTACAGTTTATAACTTAATCTTATTGATAGGTTATTTTTTCGTACTCTACCGTGAAAATCTCATAAAATTAATATAAAAAAAAGCCAATAGTATTTTTGTTTTTTTTACTAATCAAAAGACTATAGAATTTACTCGAGGGGTTACGGAGCCTACTGAAGAATAGGACGAGAGGCAAACGCTGGAAGAAAGTAGAATCTCATCACATTTGACACTTTCTTCCCTCATTGTATTGGTATTGGTATTAGGCTATAAGCTACTTTTTTTTTTCTTTTTGTTTTTTTAATAGACTGAACCTGTAATCTCTCTCCAAGCACCCCGATACTACTAAACAAACTAGTCTTAAGCTAGTAAGGACCGTTTGGATTGGTTTAAAAACAACTGCTTTTAGTTTATTTTGTTTAAAAGTCACTTTTGAATCTGTTTAAATGGCCAAATTTAAAATATTTTTGGCTTTTTAAGCACTTTTGAAACAAGTCATCTCTTTGGTGTTTATGAAAAGCTTTTTTATTTACACTTTTAACATTTTATTTGTAAACAACAAATTAAATATCTTATTAATATCTTTTTATTACGTTATTTTTTATAACAAGAAGTGCTCTTGATTTTTTTTTATACAAACACGTTCAAAATCTCTTCTTAGATATAAAAATACTTTTTTCAGACACTATTTAAATACTAATTAAAAACTCCTAACTTATACTTATCTTCTTCAACTACTTAAAAGCACAAACACAAATTATCTCAAACATGCTCTAAGTATTAGCTTGGGTTTAGTTAAAAAAAATAAAGTTTTGTACCATAGAAAATATTTATCGATAAGCACGCCTCTAAACATTAGATCTAATAATAAGTATATAAAACTAGCAGTTTCTAATATAAATTTATTATATTAATGTTTTTTTTTTATGTCTAACGGTGTGTGTATATATATACAAGGAATGTAAAAAATGAAATATTAGTAATTCTTTATCTTCTAGCCGTTAATTTAATGTGATTTGACCAAATATAACGATCATAAATAAAATCTTACTAGTAGGTCGATACTAGGATTGGCAATATGGGTCATGACACGATAACACGACATGAATTTCACAGGTTATGATTAATAAAAAAGAGGTTCAAGTCAGAATTGGGTCGACTTAAAATTAACACGAAAAACACGGGTTAATTTCGAGTTGGATCCATCTAACCCAAACACGACACGAAACTAGTAAAAAATTAAAAAATATATATATTTTTCATTACATATTTTAAATTATATTATGAACTTGTGATATCATGATAGTTATACTCAAAATCTTATATTATTATTTGTTTAATTTTGATGGATGTTATTGTATTTTAGTGTGTTATGAATTTTAAGTTATTTCTAATATGTAAAAAACTAAAGAAAATTATATAATTTTTGTGTCAATTTCAAGTTCATGTGTCAATTTCGTGTTACAGGTTATTTTCGTATCGTGTCGTGTCAACCTATAAAATGACCTTATCATGTTTGTGTTGTGATTTTTAAAAAATTTTATGTCACGAGTCATATTTAGATTAACTATAAATTAAAAAAAATAATTAAAATACGATATGAATACGATATGTAAGATAAATTATAACCTTTAATCGATACTAATATGTGACACAAATTATCACCTTTAATCGATACTAATAGGCCGACTTATCCGTAAAGATCCCATGTTTTGAAAGTTCAATAGGAATAGCAATTTGAATAATCCCTATGTTTGTGGTTTGGTGAAAGAGACAAGTGAAAGCAAACAAATTGAAGAAGTTGCGATAGAAAGAAAGAGACAAAATGATAGTAGTACTAGTATACATTGTAGAGGAGTTGTCTACTACTGCTACTACTACTACGTCTACGTCCACACCACGCATCGGTATCGCATCCCTCATCTTACCCTTTTCTTGTCTCTTCAACTGATTTCAATCTGGATTTTCTCTCCTCTTTTCCCTTTCCCCAAATAAATCCCATTTCACACCTTTAGTTTCTTCTAATCTTCTTCGTTTATCGCTTCCACAAATGGCAAAACAAATCAAGTAAGATCTCGCTAAAACCCTCTCTCTCTTCTCTCTTCTCCCTGCTCTCTGAGTCACAAGTTCCAAAAACGTTAAGATAAAAAAAAAAAATCCCCTTTTTTTAACTCTCTCTCTCTCTCTCTCTCTCTCTCTCTCTTTATAGATTTTTTAATGCCCTCGATTTAAATTGGTGAGACTTTTTCCTTTGCCATCTTAATTTTGCTAAAATCTGATTTCTTTTTTTTTTTTTTCAAAAAAAATCGGTAGATGGATTTGGTACTTTCAGTCATCGATGAAATGGTATTAATATAATATATAGTTGGCTTTAATGGGGTTTTACCAAGTTTTATTATTTTTCTTTTCTCTTTCC
>NW_010363463.1:13404-33723 GCF_000414095.1 Morus notabilis | reverse complement strand
TCCCTAAAAGCGAAATATGGTCAATGAATCAATCAAAATCGTTTTCTTTCTTTTTTGTGTGTGTTTGATTTTTGACGTTCTATGTTTAGGTGCAAAGGTTGTTGAGACCGATTTTCAGTAACTTATATTAAGAATAAAATTATGGGTTTTGTTGCTGTTGAAATGTTGACCAATCAAGGTTTTTTTTAACATTGGGTATTGGGAAGTGGTGGGTCTTCTCCAATTACTGGATTTGTGGTCTGCCATTTTTATTATTATTGATTGTTATTAGCCCTAATGAAGAAGGTCTGAGAACTTACCGGTTCTGCCGGCTCTGATAATTTCTATCAAGTGTGGAGAGGGAGAGAGAGAGGGTAAAGCTCCAAAAATGGTAAATTTCAGATGGTTCTGTTAGTAACTGTAAGTTTTTTTTTTTTTTTTCATTTTATTTTTTCCCTTTTCTCCTTTTTGTCAGTAGGAATCTGGCACAAAAATCACCCCAAACTGTTGCAGGGAAATGGGGAACACTTGCCCATCTTTACTATTGGGGCTTTTAAGTTTGATTGTACCATTGTGAGTGATGGGACTTGTTAGGTACCAGAGTAGGGAAAAATAAATAAATAAATAAAACTTATGGCTCAGACATGAAGAACGCAACCGGTGGACCTTTGGATTTGAATCACCAGCTTCTCCATTTTGGTCATCATCATCATGGAGGAAAAATAGATTTTATAAAAGGGGATCCTTGGGAAAAAAGCATTTAATGGCTTTATCTGCTGGCTAGTGACTGTTTCTCTAAATGGGATTCTTATTTCTTGTTCCATTTTTTCGTTTTTGTCAAATCTATTGTTTTACTGTCTCCCTACTTTTAAGCTGTGAAGTGAAGTGTGGGCAGATCTGATAAGTTTCTGTCTTCAGATTGATAGATATTCTGATTTTCCTTCTTCTGTTTGTGCTAGCTCTTTTGAATCAGAGATGCCTGGCAATTCCATAACGTGAGGTTAAAAGGTATTTAAACCAATCTTTCTGCAAATCTATTTTATTTTCTCTTGTTTTTCCTTTCATGGTATTTATGAATTTCTTAATCAACATAGCAGTATTTTCCTGCCATTTCTATTCCCAATCCATTTCTGCTTTGCTTTCCATTCTGCTGAAATTTATATGGATTTAAATCTGTCAAGTTTTACAGCATCTGGTGTCCAGTCTGCTTTTGAATTCTTGGAGAAAAGTGGGTGAATCAATTTTCTTTTCCATTTATTCTGCTGGTTATGGAGTGGAATTCAAAAGCTTCCTCATTATGGGACTGGGAGAACCTTTTTGAGCTTGAGGCGAAAGCAACCGAGAATCCTAAGAAGCTACTACAACGAATGGATTGCTTTGTTGAAGTAGATCGAGGAATTAGCTCCGGATCTCTCCATTCACCTGGGGATGGTGGGGGTAGCAGCGCAGGAACCGGTGGTTCAGGTTCCGATTTGGGTCATGCTTCATCGAAGAGCTCCATATCGGCTTCCATCAATTCTTCATCAATTGGGGAAAGCAAGACATCCAACAAATTTACTCTCGACGGTTTCGAACCTTTTCCAAAGGATTCAAGGAGTGAAAATGAGTCTGCCCGAGTTCAACAACCTAGATCTTCACCAACACCTGAAATTTCAGCTGGCTCTGGTGAGCCATTGCTCAGTTTAAAGTTGGGCAAGCGGATGTACTTCAAAGATATTTGTTCAGAAAACAACGCCAAGTCATCCTCAGCCCCGTCTGTAGCACCCATGTCATCTGCTACAACGGCTAAGAGAAGCAAGTCCACTTGCCAGAGTAATTTCATGCCTCGCTGCCAAGTTGAAGGCTGCAACCTTGATCTTTCCTCGGCAAAAGATTACCATCGAAAGCATAGAATTTGTGAAAGTCATTCCAAATCTCCAAGGGTCATTGTAGGCGGTGTGGAGCGTCGGTTTTGCCAGCAGTGTAGCAGGTAAATCTTCTTACAACACTAGATTCTTTTGAGTCACAACAAGATAAACAAATCCAGGTATCTTGTACTTTGCTGTCGATTTTATCTAGTTTCTGAGTCAATATAGCTTGGACATATGGTCACCCGTATGTCTCAATACTATTAGTTACTTTTTCTTTTTCACTTTTGGTTCAAAAGTATTGTCACTTCAGTCAATCAAAATGAGTGTTGGTTTTTCTTAGCTTATACCAAGTGGGTAGGTTAATAAGCAAAACTACTTTGTGATGTAAAAGGTTCCACGGTCTGTCTGAATTTGATGAAAAGAAGAGAAGCTGTCGAAGACGTCTTTCAGATCACAACGCAAGGCGCCGCAAGCCACAGCCTGAAGCCGTCCGGTTAAATCCAGCG
Source organism: Morus notabilis (assembly GCF_000414095.1). Classification (NCBI taxonomy): domain Eukaryota; kingdom Viridiplantae; phylum Streptophyta; class Magnoliopsida; order Rosales; family Moraceae; genus Morus; species Morus notabilis. The sequence goes on along the minus strand of NW_010363463.1, from coordinate 31,388 downwards.
AGACTTTCTTCACTATATGGTACATTTTCTACATTGAGTTTCTTTTTCATTTGGTAATTCCTTCGTTCACGTGCATCAAAATTTTGCTGATTCATGTGTTCCCTTTCTTCAGACGAGACACAGAAGATGAGCCTTGTGTTTGACCAAGCCCCGCGCCTTTATACAAGGCATGCTGCAAATTTTACATGGGATCATAGCACTGATAGCTCTAAGTTGGCGCATACAAGAGAGTACTTGTCAAGGCCTGCGAAAACAGGAGCCGCACCTGGACAGATTTTTTTGCCCAACAATGAAATGCCTAGCAGTATTTCCATGCTTTATCCTCAGGATTCCGGTAGACTAACGCCAAATAAAAACACTGCCCCTGAGGTTCTCCACTCAGGTTTGTCATTCCTTCCCGACAGAATATGTGCCTTCTGTTTGTAGAATTAAGCTACGAGTAATAATATTAACTAAGAGCTTGTTTGGTAGGAGCAGGAAAAGGGGAAGTAAGGGATGGGGTGGGGATTGGTAGAACGATTTTAGGACTTGTGGTCGTTTGGTAAAAAGGGTTACATTAGGAAATGGATTGGCTGAGGAATTCAAAATCCTTTAAAGAACCCATTTTTCGTTTGACCCTTTTCAGTTTGATTCTTGGATAGAAATTTATTCATCTAATTATACTATGGTGTCAAATTATTTTATTTATCCCTTATAATTGAGAAAAACCAAACAAAGGTTAAAATGGTTATTGTATGAATATAATCTTTTCCTTCTCCTTCCTTACATCTTTGTACCAGACAAGGGCAATAATTCTTTTCCTTTCCTTTTATACCAGACACCCCAAGAGAAATGACTTTTCCATCCATTTCCCTTGCTTTGTTATGTACCCCTTCTCCTACCAAAGAAGGCTAAAGTTAGGATGGCGTAAAGCCTTGGGCTGATCATTAAAGTAAAGTGAGTAGATTTTTCTTTGTAATGGTCAAAAGGGTGATGCCAGTAAGATTTTGCAGGGTTAGAAGAATCTGTGGTGTCGACAGAGCTAAATGCGACACAGGATCTTCATCGTGCTCTCTCTCTTCTGTCAACTAGTTCATGGTGTTCGCGCGAAACAAAGATTGTTTCTCTAGATACTTGTTCTACCGCCCTCAACAACACAAATCACCATAGCAGCTGCAGCAACGGCATGGTTCAACCCGCGATGCATCAAATGACCACCACACAGACTCAAGGCTTTCCTTTTGCTTCAGAGTTCTGGCAGACCCAACAGCCAACAGCTATTGATGCGGCATTTCCACCTACCCCCCACACACGCAGTAATAGTAATGCCAATGCCACCACCCACTTTCAAGATCTCCATTTGATCAAACCTCCCGGTGACACTGCTTTTTATTCCCATCACTTCAAGTAGTTCACTCTTCTTGACCTCTTTTTAACTTTCCAGTTGTATTTTGATTTGTAAGACCGTATAATCTCACGCTTGTAGAGGTAACTTTCCCTCACTGTTTGCTTATAAGCGTCAAGTGTTTTATTTGTTACCCAATTTAAACGAATATGTCGTTCATCTTTAGGTGTTGGGGGTGAAGCGAAACATACCTTAAAAATTGAAAAAATTTACGTCTCTTTTTTTGTTTCACCTAAGAATAAAATTGGCTTGGCTCTGTGGGTTTATTTTATAATATTTATTTATTTATTTTGTCCCGCTCTTTTTGGTCACGACGTTTAAGTGGTGCTATAGCTATGAATTGGTCTTGCGACTTGCAAGGCTGCGTTTACTTGGTACGTTTGAGTTCTCTACCATACAAAAAGTTAAAAGGCATGCTCATAGCTACATTTTGAGCGTTTTGTTTTTAGTTATTCATTGCAAAAGCCAAGCCGACAGAAGAGAGGGCGGAGATGTAAATTTTCTTTCGCCGTTAAATGAAAAAATGACAATCCTCCAATCTAAGTTTGCTGACCACCTTGCTTTAAATGCAGTGCCACTGTTCCCTTCATCTATTCAAACCCGTAGTTGCCTCGGGCCAGCTCTAGGCAATGCATACACAACTTTCATTTTTATTCATTTATATTATTTTTCTCTGAACAATTTCCATGCTTCACATTTATTTGTCTAATCCTCAATGCTAAATTTCAGATAATCTTACTTTAATTTTTTGGCCTTAAACCCTAATTTTGGCTATTATTCCCACGCAGGTTTTTTCTTTCCTTGTCCAACCCACTAAAACTCCTTTTTCATGGGTTTCAAACATAGTCGCCATGATTATAATAAACTGGTAATCGTATTGAAATATACATATACAAACACAAAGTTGAGGACTTGGTGGCCTGCAGAACGGCAGGTCGCACGCCGCGCCTGCAACTGCAGGGATCGGGAAACTTAGGAAGAAGCACTCCAATCTCAAACTCGAGACCAGGGTGTTAAAACTAAGAGGAGTCTCCAATATACTTACTCAAAAAAACACTCGACCGAGTACTCATGATAATTAAAGAAATGGTTTCCAAACCAAGCCACTACGGCACAAAGCTGTAGGTGTAGTAACATAGCGATATTAACAAATAATTGACAGCAGAACCTGTTAAAAATACTTTTGCTGCAGAGAGCATACGCAGAAAGTCGAAGAAGTATAGGCGTGCGCTTAATGCTAATGTGTGGACGTTGCACACTTGTAGTGGAGCCACTGCCTGTTCAGTTCGCTAATTCAAGTTGAGATGTGATGTTATGTGAGAGCTTTTTACTGTAGTAAAAAAGTTAAATGTGACTGTTTCTGAGAGCTTTTTACTGTAGCAAAACTCGAATCAGCGAAATGAACGAGGTTTTAGTAAACTTTGTATTGTGCAATAAAGAATAGTCTTTCCTTACACGCCAAAAAAAAAAAAAAAAAAGCCAACGACATTTTCTCATCCCATTAAATGTGGGTATACTATGATGCCATATTATACCAACATAGAGCATAATTGGAACCGAGGAGTGAATTTTTTTAGCTTCTAACTTATAAAAAAATCTAGGAAGGAGACGAGACGAAACAATGTCCTAGAAGCAATTAAGGCTATCAAGATTAGGTTAAATTGCAAAGGCCTATACGACGACAAGACCAATGAGAACATATTGATGAAGCAAAAGAAAAACCAAGGCAAGCCACTAATCACTTTAATGGACACGACCTGTAGGACCGTAACATGATCCACAACGTCACTGGCAGCAAATAGGAAGGAAAATTTCAGCCCTTTCATCCTAAAGCAACTAACTAATCATCAGCCAAATTTTCATCAAACAAGAGGCCTAATTAACAAATCAAACTTGGACCTTATCATACTTCTAACAGGAGCACCTGCCATTTCTTAAAGATGCTTGAGGGCATGAAGAAAATTTTGGATCAATGAAAAACCAGAAGTGCAGACCATAGAAACCTTCAGCTAATGGGAACATTTCTAACATGCACGGCAATTTACCCACTACAGAATAGATGAGTAGATTCCAAAAAGTACAACGGACTAACTATTAGAAACCAGAACCAACCTGTAAATCTTTGCCAGATCATACTGGCCGACACAAGATGCATTGTATGATCCACAAAGACCACAAATACCATAGCAATAGAATACAACTTGACACATATCCTGAAAAGGTAGAGTAACTTGACAACCGCTGCAACATGAGGACGACAAGACTGACTTTCAGACACCCACATTGAGCAATGCCGGACGACTCTGGACCTTCTCAACCCTCAAACATGTCCTAGAACTCACTGGAACAGTAGATAATCTTAAATTAAAGGAGGCAATGGAGAGATAGGGAAAGAAAATTAGAAAGGCAAGTCAAAACCATCACCAAAAAGAATAACAGACGGCTAAAAGGAGCAGAAAATTGTAACCTTAGTTGATCCATTAACATGAAATTCGAATAGAATATCAGACATTGTACCGTTTACATAAGTAATAAAAAGCCAAACCAATTTACAGATTAAAGTGGAGATACAAAAAAGGTGCAAAACACAACAAACCTGATCATTTTCTTCAGGTGTTTGGGAAGGGGACTTCTTTGACTCATCTGGCTTATCAGCCCCACAGTTCTGTCTATTACACTTCGTTCTAAATGGATAGTTAATGTTATTACATTTCTCACACTTCCAGCTACCTTCCGGCATCTTTTGTTCTAGCAAAAAAAAGATGCATAAGTTAGTGACACGACACAAACATTTTGTAGGTTAACGAGAGTGGAACCCAATTAGACGGCAATCAGTTATAGGCAAACTTACTAGAATTTTTGTCAGACTTTGATGCCTGCGTTGCAGAAGATCCTCTTGTGTTAGAAAGTTATATAACAAATTGACCTCGCCCAATCGAGGTAAAAAAAAAAAAAAAGAAGAAGAAAGAAAACTTAAAACAAGTTACATAATTGAAAGAGAGAAGACAAACCTGAGAACCAGGCTTTGGAGTGTTGCATTTTCTCATGTTGCAAACGGTTCTGAATGAGAAGTTGATATTTCCACATTTTGGGCATGTCCAGTCATTATCACGTGTGGCGTCTAGAGTGCATCAAAATTTTAAAAGTTTTAAATTAGTTGAAGATGATACCACAATGATAGGCAACTAAAGGATAAGACCTTCACAATCATCCTAAACAACTGACCTGTACCCTTCTTTTGAGATTTATCGTCTGGAAAAAATCCAGGCCTTGGCCCCTGTAAAAATTCAACTCATATACTTTACTACATATAAACCCAAATGAATGCTGTACCTCAGAGTAAAGTGAATATTAGACAGATTTCCAATCACAATGATCAATGTTCACAGGAATTGAAAGCACCTATTGCCAACATAGGAAACTAGTATGAAATCTAACATCCACGATCCTGAATCTCCAATTCTAGCAAGAAAAAAGAAGCATAAACTTCTATACATACCAAAGCTGCCGGCCCCATGGGAAGACCCAGGCCATACCGATCCATCATTGGGGGAATACCATACATCCCACCTGTAAGAGGAGGAGTAGAAAACCAAAGTCATCACTAATACACTATAAAAACTAGACCACACTCGACAATGAGAAAATTACAAAGTATGGTTGAAACATAAAATGGACTGAGAAAGTCATGCCAGGTCAATACTAAGACTATTGTAGCAAGTTAAAAAGCAATGGACTATAAATGTTAAAGACCATTTTTTTAAAGACCATGTTTAGTATTCTTAAGACCATTACTAAACCACGAGACAGATAACCCAATAATAAGCATTTAAATGGGCACACATCATTATTACCATTACCCATCATTGATCCACTTGAATAAGGTGCTGGTGCAGAAAAATGCAAAGGTCTGTAAGGGCTGCCTGTAGATAAACGGCTTCCGTAGTTGTAATGATATGCTGAGCCCCCAGAAAATGGAACATCATATGGAGGGATAGATGATCCATTGAAGAGAGAAGAACCATACGGTGGCATGCCAAGATACATTGAAGATGGTGCACCAGAACCCAAATAAGGAGCAGATGATGTGTAACCTTGTGGGGCTTGGACAGGCTTAGCAGCAGATTTCTGGGAATAGAAAAAAATGCTATGAATTGAAGATGTTGTGTTCATATTAAGAAGAATAGCAAACAAAATCTCAAAAACAAAAGAATGGAAAAACAGAGATAAGTAAAAACATTACACGACCAAAGGAAATATTAACACCCAAATGGGGATATACTCATGACTGTATTCTGACATCACATTGTTCTGGAAAGGGTGCGTGAAGAATGAAGAGAGCAATGTATAAACGCCTTATTTAATGTACTGACAATATTGGCTTATAATGATTATTGAAATTAAGAATTTTGTACTTATTATTATCATTAATTTTATATTTGCAGAGGCCCTCAAAAGGGTCCTATAAAATAGCTTCCCATAGCAAAAGACAATTTCAGTATTGTTGGTTCTTCAAAGGATACTGGAATTATTATGAATTTATATTATCTGTACATAGAAGAGAATATAAAAAGGATCCTTCAAACGATACTGATCCTAGAAACTATAGGTTATCATTAATTTTATATTTGCAGAGGCCCTCAAAAGGGTCCTATAAAATAGCTTCCCATAGCAAAAGACAATTTCAGTATTGTTGGTTCTTCAAAGGATACTGGAATTATTATAAATTTATATTATCTGTACATAGAAGAGAATATAAAAAGGATCCTTCAAACGATACTGATCCTAGAAACTATAGGTTATCATTAATTTTATATTTGCAGAGGCCCTCAAAAGGGTCCTATAAAATAGCTTCCCATAGCAAAAGACAATTTCAGTATTGTTGGTTCTTCAAAGGATACTGGAATTATTATGAATTTATATTATCTGTACATAGAAGAGAATATAAAAAGGATCCTTCAAACGATACTGATCCTAGAAACTATAGGTACATTATCAGTTCCTACAACTATGAAATGGATTCAGCAACCAGCTTCCCACATTAAGATACAATGCCAGTATTTAAGCAATAGAGACCAATCTCTTACGGAGTTATGATCAGCTGGCCTTGGCTGAGTGCAATTACGCATATTGCAAGTTGTTCTAAATGAAAAGTTGACATTTCCACAGCTAGGGCAGGTCCAATCATCTTCCCGGCGACTGCCTGCAACATTGACGATGGCAATCCTGTATCAGAATGCGGAGGGAAAATTCCATACACATCTAACATCATAAAACACGGGTTCAATTAACTATCAAACGACAAAATATATCAACTTAATTAATCAAACAAAAAGCTTGATAATATCTTGCCAAGGGTCTTTCAAGTCCTGTAATAAATCTAATTGACCAACATATGATGCATAGTATAAATTCATACTCTTTTCTCATATGAACCTATAGCAATAGAGAAATCATATACGCATTATAATCATCCCCAATATCAGAAATCTGAGGTCACACGAATAATGGTTGTCTTAAGCTAGTTTGCCAAACAAAATTATCCACGGGGAAGCTCATCGTGACCTTCTTTTTACTCCAAATACAGCTTCTAAGGATTAAACTAATCACTACAAACACTAATTTACCTAATACACATGACTAACAATATCAAATACGAATCACAAGAAAGAAGGGAAAAAAAATTGCATACCATCAGTTCTAGCACGCTTAGCCGCCGAGGAATTTCTGTTATCGACCTGGACACCAGAAAGAAACACAATTTACGAAAAAAACTACGAAACCAAATCGTTTTCCACTATAAAACCCTAATGCTTTCGATTTTCTTGGATGCCAAACATTAGAATCGGCACAATCGCATCAAATGCACATTAGTTCCTCAAACTTCCCGCGAATTACCATATCAATCGAATTGAAACAAAACTATTCAAAGCACAACAAAAAAAAATCAAAATATGAAACCTTTGAATAACTCGAAGAAGAAACAACTGAAAAGCGAGAGATTGAAAGAATCGAAGAAGAATATTGAGAAAGTTGAAGAATAATTACCTGAGACATATCGAGAGAGAGACAGAGAGAGACAGAGAGAGAGAGAGATCTTGGTGGTTGGTTTGGGTTTGGAGTGAGAAGGGAAATGGGAAAATTATTATGCCCTACAATTACAAAGCGGGAGAGAAAAAAGAACGTTTTGCGTTTCGTTGTCGATTATATGATGCTGCGAAGATTTTCGCATACGCTTTGCTCTTTAAACGCACCGTTCTATTGTTTCTCGGGAGAATCTTCGCGGTTTGATTGATTGATTGGGTCCCGCTTAGCGCGGAGATTGCGAAATATATCAGGCTCAATTTGAATTGAGATGTGATGTTGTATGAGAGTTTTTTATTATAGTAAAAAAATTAGATATGATTGTTTCTGAGAGTTTTTTACTGTAGTAAAATTTAAATTCTAAACTCGAATCAGCAAAATAAACGGAGCCTTAAGTATCAGTTTAGTTCATAATTCAAACTATAATTTATAATTTTAACGTTTAAATTTTAATGTTTTTTTTAAGTAAAAATTCGTGTCATAGTTCGGATCATAGTTTGTGTTGTGATTCGTTATAGTATTTTTTTCATAAAAACACACGTAAATTGAGAATAATTTTAAATCATAATTCTGAACCCATGAACTAAATGTCTATAAAATTTTTTATGAAAAAAAATATTATAATAGAATTAAAAATTCTAATTTAAATTATGTATAATTTTTAAGACAAACGCACTTAAAGCATAATATCATTCTTTTTTTTTTCTTTCTTTTTTGTGCTTTTTGCTAAATCTGTTTTTAGAATATAAGAAAAATACCCTCTAGTTGTGCGTTGTTCATTCTTTATATGTATCAAAAATTTGCAAAAATATTTATATATCAATTTTAAAAGTAAATTGTCAGGTTTATTTGGTATTTTAGTTAAGTTTATATTTTGGTATATATATATATATTTAAATCAAAATCTTACCATAATGATAGGGTAATAATTCTTGATGAAAAAACAATATATATGGTATATATTTCTAAATCATCAAATTAAAAAGATTATTAATTATATTCGTTAAATTATAAAATATAAATTCTTACTCTATAAAAAGTAAAAACAAAAAAATTATATAAAAAAAATAATAATAAGAAAATATTTAGAGCGTATTTTGTTTGGCTAAAAAAACAGATAAATACCAATTAGGCGCTCCTGAGGCCCGAAATCCGAATTAAGCTTCTTCTCATTTCTTCTACATACACGCCCCAAACCCCTCCACCTTCCGTCTCTCTCTCTCTCTCTCTCTGTTTTACGTTTTTCCCAATTCCGAAACACCAAATTGAGCTAAATTTTGATCATAGAAATTTGGTTGTAACAGTTTCTCATCACGTTAATGGCTGCATCCCAGCAGATTGCTGATTCTATAGCCTTTACTGGTACGACAACCAAAGGAACCCCTTCTTTTATCCCCAGTATATAATAAAAATTTAAACCGAAAACTCTATTATAGTTCGTGATTCGTACGATATTTAAACTAAGTGAGGGTAGATAATGGGGTTATTGGAGGTTTTATGTATCCTTCGGCCAAAGGCTCTGGGCCCACCAAATCGCTCAGTGATTGATTGTTTATATCCGACCCCAGATGAGAATATTGTTGTTTATGTTTCTCTATATGTTCATTAAATGTAATTCGTTCGTGCACGGAACATTGCCAAACAGCAACATTTGAAGAATCGTGCATTTTTTTCTGTCGAACAAGAATTCTTCAAGTAATTGTATTCCTTCTTTCAATATATATATATATATATATATATATATATATAAATTAACGCACGCATTAGTATTAAGGCTCAAGAGTGGACGCCAATCCTATCATCACTGTCATTAAGACTGAAAAAAGAGTTATCAGGTTTGAATTGTTATGTAAATTGTGTTTAGAGAATTTATCTTTGGTGGGTATTCTGTGTTTAGATATTCATGCCTTTGAAATCAGTGGCACAGCTTGAACCCAAATTGAAAGGGAGTTTCTTTTAGTGTTTTTCTGCTTTATATGATCACCCTAATATCTTTGGTTATGCTTAGGTTCTGAGAATGCAGCAGGTTTATGGGACAAATATCCTCCACATGTTAATGTTGAAAGCTCGGGAAATTCTACTTCTGTGAGTATATAACATGGACCTTTATATTGCGAGCACCGCTTTTAATTATCATTGGTGATGCATCAGCAGAAGTGTGGTTGTATAATAGAACTCTTACATGGAGGAAAAGAAGAGAGTGAAATCATAGGGGCCCGTTTGGTTCATGCATTCAAACTAGTGATTCTTGATTCTGACATTTGAATTCAAATTTTTTGTGAGAGAAAAACACTATAGTAGAATCAAAATTAGGTTTAAACGTATTGTTGGAAATTTCTCCAACACCAGTTTCAATTCTGAATCAAACCAAACGAAAAACGAAAAAGAACACCAAGATTTGTTATCGAGGTTCGGTACAAAATTTATACCTACATCCCCGCGAACTCCCCAGAAGAAGTTCGATTTGCACTATTGAAAGAATGATCAATTATAAGAGTTTACACCAAGAACAATCTCTCAGAAAATACAACCTTACCCAGAGAAAGCTACAAGAAATTTTCTTGAGAAAATTTTGCCTTTTCTCTATTTCCCTTTCTTGCTTTATCCCCTTTCTCTATCTTAGGCTTTTTCTATTACAGAATGCTCTCAACTCATCAATCTCACAACCCAGAAGAAAAAAACTGATTTCTATTTTTCTTCTTCGATCTCTCTAGCCAAAATTTGCCCTCTCTGTTATAACTATCTTTGAATATATATGAAAGCTGTAGAGGATGTCGGTGGTGCTCTAGTCAACACTTTCAGCATCTTCTGCTCAGCCATGCCAGCTTCGCTTTTCATTTACTGAAACGCTGCCGTTTAGCTTGTACACAAATCTGCATTCTTCCAAAACTTATATAATGACTTGTAGTACATGTTAATAAGAGAATGAGCTGATCACTTGTAATTGAATACTTAATTATATGGGAATTGACTCAACAATCTCCACCTCAGTTCCCATATAATGAAGTTAGTGCAAATCTAAACTTATCTCTTCTGGATCCTTGCTCGAACTTTTCCTTTATCATCCATTTTCAATACCTAGCAGTTTAAGACATTGCTTAAACTTGCTAAGTGTTACCACCTTTGTTCCCATGTCTGCAGGATTCTCTTCTGTAGGAACTTTCTCTATATTAATCACCTCTTGAGTCACCTTTTCTCTAATAAAATGATATTTAACTTCTATGTGCTTTGTTCTGTCATGGAACACCGGATTCTTGCACAAGTGTATGGCACTCTGACTGTCTGAATAAATAGTTGCCTTCTCTTTTAACAGCTTTAGTTCCTTAAGTAATCCTTGTAACCAAATCCCCTCCTTTATGGCTTCCGTTGCAGCCGTATATTCTGATTCGGTTGTTGAGAGTGCTACCACTGGTTGTAGTTGAGACTTCCAACTTATGCAGATTCCACTTACCAAGAAGAAGTAAGCTGTTGTAGATCTTCTGCTATCTTTATCTCCAGCATAGTCCGAATTTACATACCCTTCAACTGTAATTTGACTTCCATGCCTTTTGTACATTAGTCCATATCCAATAGACCCTCCAATGTACTTGAGCAACTACTTCATTGCTCTCCAATGCTCTCTACCTGGCTTCGACATGAATCTGCTTAGTATGCTTATTGCAAAAGCCAAATCAGGCCTTGTGCAGATCATGGAGTACATTATTGAGCCCACAGCATTTGCATAAGGGACATTCTCCATGTACTTGCTTTCTTCATCATCTTTAGGACTTTGTTGCAGTGATAACTGAAACTAGTCAGTAATAGGTTGCATTGGTGCTTTTGCTCCTCTCATTGAAAACTTGTCAATAAACTTCTCAAGATAATTTTTCTGATTCAGAAACAAAACACCTTTGTCTCTATCCTTGTCAATCTTCATGCCCAAAATTCTTCCAGTATGTCCAAGATCCTTCATATCAAACTCAGACTTCAACATATTCTTCATTTTCTCAATCTTTCCTTTTTCTTTGCTTATCAACAGCATATCATCTACATATAATAGTAGATATTCAGCTTCAAGAATATTCTCACCCCTGTAATATAAGCATGTATCAAACCAGCTCCTTTCAAACCCTTGCTTGGTTATAAAGGTGTCAAACCTTTTATACCATTGTCTGGGTGATTGCTTTAGCCCATACAATGATTTCTTTAACAAGCAAACCATATTCTTGACTTTATGAATCTCAAAGCCTTTAGGCTGTTCCATGAAAATTTTCTCATCTAGTTCTCCATGTAAAAAAGCAGTTTTGACATCCATTTGATCCAATTCAAGATCAAATTGTGTAACAAGTGAAAGCATTATTCGGATGGTCTTGTACTTCACTACTGGTGAGAAAATTTCGGTAAAATCTACTCCTTCTTTTTGTGTAAATACTTTGCAACCAATCTAGTTTTGTACTTGACTGGTTCATTCTCTGAAGCTCCTTCCTTGAGTTTATAGATGCATTTGCAAGCCACAACTGATTGATCCTTGGGTCTGTTACCATGACCCAAGTCTCATTTTTATAGAGTGAATTCATTTCTTCCTTCATGGCAGCCACCCACATCTTTGAATTTGGACCTTTAATAGCTTCATTATAGGATTTTGGTTCCTGCTTGTCTAGTTTTATTACTGTCATAAAAGCATATGCCAGCAGGTCTGTAAGAGCGGCGAACCCATATCTCTGTGTAGGTTTAGGAATCCTCCTTGATCTGTCTCTCACCAATTGGTAGTCATTTGTCTGGAAACTTCCTTCACTTTGATTAGTCTCATATCCTTCGGATGAGGACTGAATCTGGTCAGTGACCGTTGGTTCAAGAGATTGGCCTTATTCAGGGACTTGTCAATGTGTGGGCTCCACCTAAATTGTACTATCCTTGATAGGCTCCACCTGAATATTGCTTTATGTTGTACCTGCAGGGTTAGTTACAGAAACACTTTCTCCTACAGGAGTATTAGCTTTAGATAAACAAGGAAAGTCAAATTCATTAAAAATCACATCCCTACTGTTTATTGTTTTGAAACCTTTCCCATCTCTTATCCACAGTCTATACCCCTTTGTGCCCTCTGGATATCCTAGAAAAACACACTTAACTGACCTAGGTTCAAGTTTACCCTCCTTTTAGTGTGCATAGGCGGCACACCCAAAGGTTTTTAGATGTGAGAGATCTGGGGGTTTTCCTCTCCACATCTCTTCAGGTGTTATAAAAGTTATGGCACTTGAGGGGCACCTATTGACCAAATAACAAGCTATCATAACAGCTTCACCCCAAAAACTCTTATGTAGGCCAGCATGAAAAAGCATACACCTAGACTTATTCAGTAGAGTTCTATTCATTCTTTCTGCAACTCCATTTTACTGTGGAGTTTTTCTAACTGTTCTATGTCTCTAAATACCTACCTCAGCACAGTATTTGTCAAATAATTCATTACAGAATTCAAGGCCATTATCAGTCCTAAGTGTTTTTACCCTTTTATCTGTCAAATTTTCTTGCAGTGTTCTCCACTGCTTAAATCTACTTAGCGCATCACTTTTATTCTTTAACAAATACAGCCATACCTTTCTAGAATAGTCATCAACAATGGAAAGAAAATAGAGGTTACCTCCATGTGTAGGAGTAGTCTCTGGTCCCCAGAGGTCTGCATGAACATATTCCATGAGTGATGTAGATTCATGGCATCCTGTCTTGAATTTGAGCTTGTGCTGCTTTCCTAGGATGCATGATTTACATAAATCGACTTTGCTGATCTTGTCTTGTCCCAAGAGCCTTTCATCAGTCATTATCTTCAACCTCTTTCACTGATGTGGCCCAATCTGTTGTGCCACAAAACAGCTTTCTTGTCTTCTGGTGCTATAGCAACTAACAATTTCCCTGTGAGTGTTTTTCCCACTAAGTGATATAGGCCATCTTTCTTGACTCCTTTAATGACCTTTACATATTTTCATTGACCATTTTTCAATCTTGTTGACATAGCCTGCATCATCTAGAATTCCCAAAGAGATTAAATTCCTTGCCAGGCTTGGAACATACCTGACCTCTTTGAGCTGCCTAACAACACCATCGAACATCTTTATAGCAACTGTACCTACCCCCTCCACCTGACACGTGTGGCTGTTTCCCATCATAACCTTGCCACCATTGACTTCTCTAAAATCAGTCAACCATTCTTTATTATGTGTCATGTGGTAGGTGCATCCCGAGTCAAGAATCCAATCTTGCTCACTTTGATTATTAGAACCCAGAAGTACCTCACCATTATCATAACCATCACTGTAGTTGGTTGCTTCTTGTGTGTCAGTTCCATTAGAGGAATTGTTCTTCTCTTTATGTTTTCTCAGATACGAATAGCATTCCTTTTTTATGTGCCCAAGCTTGTTACAGTGAAAGCATCTTTTTCCGGAATTGGGACCCTTTGAACTAGATCTTCTTCTTGATTTACTGTTGCCCCTTCCTTTAGAATTATTCCCCCTTTGAGCTGGCCTTCCTCTTGCAAAATGATTCTCACCAGAGGAAGAATCATTCTTCTCAATTTTGATTTCAAGATCCCTTGGCTTGAGAGCAGAAATTACTTCTTCTAGAGTGATTGATGTTCTACCATATTTTATGGCAGATTTTACTTCCTTAAAGGTCTCAGGCAGGGCATTTAACAATATAATTGCTTGATTCTCATCACTGAGTGTTTCGTTTTCACCAGAATTTGCTAACTCTATATTCATTCTCAAAAAATCATCCAAATTCAGGTCTAATGTTCTAGGAGTGTTCATTCTAAAATCAAAGAGCCTTCTAGATTTTATTTGTCAAGGATTTCTTCTGAAACAGCTCATCAAGTTTGTTCCGAATTTTAGAGGGGGAATCTTCTTTATCAATCATCCTTATAACAGCATTTGAAAGATGAAGAATGATTATACCTGTGGTGGTTTCAAGTAGTTTTTCTTGTTGATCTTCAGAGTACTCTTCAGGCCATTTAGGTTTTTCCTCTAGTGCTTTGAGGAGCTTCTGTTGAGCAAGAAGCCCTTTGATTTTTCTTCTCCATATGTGGAAATCTCCGGAGCCATTGAATTTGTCAATTTCGACCTTCAAATTCCTCATGGTCCCAAACTAAATCAATTCTTGAAGGATTGGTGGCTACTTGACTGGATTTGTGACTGCTACTTGTTATCCAAGTCTTGAACTTCTTGTTCCTTCAGTGTTCTTGTACCGAATCAGAAGTGAAACTGATCTTGCCTTGACCAAGCTCTGATACCATTGTTGGAAATTTCTCCAACACCAGTTTCAATTCTGAATCAAACCAAACGAAAAACAAAAAAGAACACCAAGATTTGTTATCGAGGTTCGGTACAAAATTTATACCTAAGTCCCCGCGAACTCCCCAGAAGAAGTTCGATTTGCACTATTGAAAGAATGATCAATTACAACTTACAAGAGTTTACACCAAGAACAATCTCTCAGAAAATACAACCTTACCCAGAGAAAGCTACAAGAAATTTTCCCAAGAAAATTTTGCCTTTTCTCTCTTTCCCTTTATTGCTTTAACCCCTTTCTCTATCTTAGGCTTTTTTTGTTACAAAATGCTCTCAACTCATCAATCTCACAACCCAGAAGGAAAAAAATGATTTCTGTTTTTCTTCTTCGATCTCTCTAGCCAAAATTTGCTCTCTCTGTTATAACTATCTTTGAATATATATGAAAGCTGTAGAGGATGTCGGTGGTGCTCTAGTCAACACTTCCAGCATCTTCTGCTCAGCCACGTCAGCTTCTCCTTTCATTTACCAAATCGCTGCCGTTTAACTTGTACACAAATCTACATTCTTTCAAAACTTATATAAGCCCCGTTCTTTTCGCTGATTCGAGTTTAGCTACAGTAAAAAGCTCTCAGAAATAGTCACATCTAACTTTTTTGTTACAGTAAAAAGTTCTCATACAACATCACATCTAAACTCGAATTAGCGAACCGAACGGGCCCATAATGACTTGTAGTACATGTTAATAAGAGAATGAGCTGATCACTTGTAATTGAATACTTAATTATATGGGAATTGACTCAACACATATGAAACAAACGGGGCTTAGGTCCCACATTGTTCTGTGACAGTTTTGACGCACTTATATTGATAGGTGGCGTTTTTATTGTTTCGCATTCTCAAGTCTCAACTTTACTTGTTCAATCATCTTATTTGTATTTGAACTTTGTCCTCTCTTCACCCCAATAATGCAGGGCGTTTATGATCAAAATCCATCTGTGATGTTTCATAGTTACGGTTACGTTCCTCAAATGTCGCATAGACCGTGTGCTCCACCTTCCTTTCAACCGTCTTCTTTAAGGAATCATGATAACTTATACTCAGATCCATCTTACTACCATCAACCAATTCCTCCAAATGTTCAATATGGTGCTTCACTAGGTCCACTTAATCAAGCAGTAAGTCAATCTGGGAACAACCAATCAAGACCCGTATGTGCATCTCCATTCGGATATTCTGGTACAGAAAGCAACCTTTTTGGAAGTTCCAGTGGTTTTGATTTGATGCAGAAGGAATTTGAGGGGTTAGGATTCGGTGGATTACATTCGAACTTGTTAAAACCAGTGAATAGTCAAAGCTCCTTAATTCAATTGTCATCAAGAACTGCTTTCCCGAAACTAACTGATTTTCGGGGACTGCCTGGGAATACTTTTAGAATGGTTAGTTTCACCTGCATGTATAAGTTGATTGGGACACAATTTTAACATGTCATGCATAGCTGCATTTTTAGCTAATCAAAGCCTGATTTCGCGTTATATTGCCCTCATGATTTGTCTTAAGCATAAAAAATCAATCAATTTGGTGCAGAACACGTTCCTCTGAAGTTTAGATACCACTAGTGTTCTTTTGGATATTTTAAATGGGGTCTAAGTGTAACTACCATGCAGGCTTCCCTTCAAGAGGAACCACTATATGGATACAGATCTTTGACAAGCTCCTATCATGGAGGCTTCCCTAATTATGATCGGTGCTATGGCTGCCGAAATATCTCCAACAACAATCCTGGAATTAGCGGTCAAAGCTGGTTTATGGGTAAGGAGGCTAGTGGAGGTGGAAGGAAGAATGATCTTTTATGCAGTTGTGCAGGTATGGTAGCAACACAAACTGCTCAAAACAAGGGACCTAGGGCATCAAAGCCGAAAAGCGTGACAAGAGCTAATTGTTCCAGCAGCGATGAAAGCAATCACGAAATGCCTAATAATTTTCGGAACAAGTGTAACCAACCGGATTTTGTAACCGAGTATAAGGACGCAAAGTTCTTTGTCATCAAATCTTACAGTGAAGATAACGTCCATAAGAGCATAAAGTATGGCGTTTGGGCTAGCACCCCTAGTGGCAACAAGAAATTGGACGCTGCATATCGTGAAGCAAAAGAGAAAGACATTCCGATATTTCTGCTATTTTCAGTAATTTACTAACAACTATTAAGTGTTAATGAAAAGATTAATTAGTGTTTTAAGCCTCTAAGAAGGCTTGTTTCATTGAACTTCTGTTTCTGTTATATCAATGATACAGGTTAATTGTAGTGCTCAATTCTGTGGAGTGGCTGAGATGGTAGGGCCTCTTGACTTCAACAATAACGTGGACTATTGGCTGCAAGATAAGTGGACCGGGCAATTCCCTGTCAAGTGGCACATTATAAAAGATGTTCCCAATAGTCAGTTTCGTCACATTATTATTAAAGATAATGACAACAAGCCCGTCACAAACAGCAGAGATACTCAGGAGGTAAGTAAGAGTCTATTTAGTATTTGCAAATCATTTGAAATCGTTAAAACTCCTTTTTAACTTTTCAACTTTAGCAACACATTTGGCATAGCTTTTCTTTGCCTTTAGGCAGTAGAGAAGTTATGAATCTTCAGTTTGCTTTATAACCTATTTTTAGAAGAGTTGTAAAGGAGAAAGGTGATATCTAAGTTTTGGAACGATGTTTGTAAAATCCTAATAAAGTTCTTGTACAAGTCAAAGTCTTACTAAAATGGCTTTCTTGAATTTGACTACCCAAACAATCTCAGAAGCAGCTTTTCGACTCAACAGCTCTTGCATAACCTTTTTTTAACAACGTGACGTGTGTATTATTACTAGATCAGAAATTTTTCACACAGATTTCTACTGTCTTTTAATTTCAGGTGGAACTGAAGCATGGAAATGATATGCTCAACATTTTAAAGAATCATGAAGATTGTTCATCAATCTTAGATGATTTTGACTTCTACGAAGAGCGGCAAAAAGCAATGGAGGAGAGGAAGGCTGGCCAACAAGGGAAACCAGGCTCATTGTCCGTGACTGGAGGCGATCTTTTGCACCGTGCCAATACACAATGTCGTTTTCCCATGTCTCTCTGAGGACCACACAAACAAAACAGCTTTTTGAGAACTACTCGTGTTTGAGTGCGAATAGAAAAGAAAAGTGCGGTTGGCTAGAAAAGTCAACCAACTTGACTGAACAGTTTTTTTTTTTTTTTTTTTTTTTTTTTG
>NW_010363463.1:10237-13362 GCF_000414095.1 Morus notabilis | reverse complement strand
GGGTGTGAAAAGGCTGCCCAACCTTGCCTAAAGTTTTTTTTTTTTTTTTTTTTTTTTTTTTGCTGAGAATTTGATTGAACGGTTTTGAGGTTATTTCGTCGATAGAAGACATTATTGAGTGAATGCATGTTGGAGCTTGACATCTCGAGTAGGCAAACCCTTTTTTCCTTTCCACACTTTGATGCTTTTTATGCGTTTTCTTGTCGAAGTTTTTGTTTGTACACATGTTTGTCCCACATATGTCATTGCATGTGAAACGGTTCTTCAAAGTTTAAGCTGCTGATAAGTTGATGAATAGTTTGAATGTTATTGAATGTCATTAAATGTTAATGTAATATTTGTCGCAAAATATATATATATGTAAATGACAAATTTGATATGTTATTTTGTTTTGTGCTCTAATATATGTTATTTGAAATCTTATTTATATTTTTTGTTGTAAATTTTTCACTCTAGAATTTATAAAAGGAAAATTTTCTGTTCTTTTAAGTAGTTTGAAAATAATAATACTGTAATTGTTAAATGAAAAAAATAACACACTAAAATTAATAAATGTTAAAATTTAACATACGTTTTTTTTGGTGTTAAATTTAACAACAAATATGACATACGTGAAACATCGAATATAGAGATGGCATTTGTCTCAAATGCCCGCGCCGCTAGTAGGGCGGCGACTGGGAATTGCTAATTGAGTATGAGGAATGATGACAACCTCTTTCCCAATTATTGGTACGACGGCCTAAACAAATTCTTTGTTCCATCGCCATCCTAAGTACATGTTTAAGAAATATTGTGAGTATTATTTAGTTTTTTGAAAAATATATTTAGCGTTAACCATTATCCTAATATTGTTCTATGTATACAAATTTTATTGGAATTTAATTTGTTTTGTGAAAATAATACATTTGGAGACCCTGCTGAAGTACCCAAAATCTAAAGGAATGCCCTTTTAGCGAGGCAGTATTTCTATTCCATAATCATTATATATTTGTACCTCACTTTCCATTCTTTATATAATAAAATAATCTAGAGAAACGAGAAATAAAATTTTAAAATTTATTTAATTTTTTAATTTAAATTGAGATGTAATTTTATATAAAAAAAATTTACTGTAATAAAAAAATTAAATATTACTGTTTAAAAACTTTTTATTATAATAAAATTTAAATTTTAAACTTCAATAAAATCAAGAAAATGAACAACATTAAAGAAAGACAGAACTAATGAGGTGAGTCGAAAAGGGCACATTTCTCAACTCATTTTACTGGAGACGAAACTGAGTTCACAGCCTATGGCTCTAGTAATGAGCCACATTAATTGATTATTTATTAATTACTTTCTCTAATTTCTGAGAGAAATAAAGAGAGTTCTTACTCATTAGAAGGGGGGAAAAAAAGGGAAAGAAAGAAAGAAGAAACGAAAAATACATAAATAGGGTTGAAAGTGGAACACGAAAAACTTAGCAAATTATAACAACACGCAAGGGAGTACAGATGGAAAGTCTGCAAAAGGCAAACACAAAAATCAGCCAGAATTAAATGTTGATGTGTCCCAAAAGAGAGAGAGAGAGAGAGAGAGTAAATTGCAATCCTCAGTATTAGATACTACTCATTACTCAAGGAAATATGCAAAGAAGGCAATGGCAGTGACAGCCATGGCCATGGCCGGCAGAGAAGCAAGGTGGGTCCCAAGCCTGGCCCCACTGGAGGAGTCCTTGCTAGTCTGTGATTGTGATGCTCCTGTTCCTTTCGCCGTTGGTGTAGCTGAAGCCGTTGAAGCATTTGTGAATATGGCAGCGTCTGGTGAGTTGGCAGGTAAGCCTAGAAGCTCTGGTCATAATAGGTAATACAATTCACATTAAATAATAAATATTGCCAAAATTTAAGCAAACAAAAGCAAATTTAAGATATAAATCATATATGAATCAGACGAATTATAATTAATCTAGAAATGGAACTAGTAGTTGTAACTCTAATTTTTTCAACAGAAAGCATGGGCAGATATCAATATGTATTTTCTTTTTCTTTTCTTTTTGCTGAAAGATGCTATTAATGTTTGATATAACATATACTAAATTTAGTGCTTTATGAACAGGTCATAGTAATTCTCAACTACCTAGATTAAATATCACCCAGCCATCTACTATTTCCTAGACCTGCCAAGCATTAAAAGAAAGTTGAATTGAGAAATTGGCAAATTGGCAAATGCAGTTATAGCAATTGGCTTATTGGTCCCCACAGATATTATTATTTGCCAGCAAAATGAAAATAGACTTGATCATCTAGTACAATTCTGCATTATAAGAATATGGCTAAAAGGAAAATGACTGGAATAGATAAACATATAATACTTTAGTGTGACCAATGCTAGCTTCTCAACAGTTAATTTTGTTTGTAAATTACAGGATAAAGCTATATTTGATTGTCCTGCCAGGACTTCTCAACTCTCGAGAGGGAAAAAAAAAAAGAAGCTTTTTAAACTGTTATATTTTCATTGTATTATTGATTTTGATGCAATATCTAGAAACACATATGGACTCACTAGATTGACAATCATTATATGTCAAAAGTGCTAATCACGTTTTCTTCTATCACGTGAGAGGACAATCGTCAACAAAACACACGAGCCATAAAAGGGCACTGATGCTGCATCTTATTTGGGGTTGGGTCTAAATTTTATATAATAATAAAATAAAACCGAGCATTACATTACGGCAATGTCTAAAAAAATTCATAGGCCCGTTTGTTTGCGTTTTCGTTTTCGTTTTTCACGGTTTTTAAAGTAAAAAAATGAAAATGGGTGTTAAAAACGTGTTTGGTATAATTTTTTTTAAAAAACAAAACCAAAAACGTTTTTGTCTTTTTGTGGAAATCAGAAAACGAAAAAAAAGTGTTTTCATTTTCTTGTTTTCGTTTTCTATTTTCTGAAAAACGGATTTCACTTTTTTTTTCTTTTTCATTTTCTTCCCTATTTTCTGAAACCGTTTTTGTATTATATATGTTTAATTAATATATTTATTTAATATATTATTATTTAATATATTTAATAATATTATTTATATAATATATTTAATAATATTATTTATTTAATATATTTAATATATTATTTATTTAATATATTTAATA
>NW_010363463.1:0-10126 GCF_000414095.1 Morus notabilis | reverse complement strand
TGAAATCAATCTCTAAATAAAACTACCAAACGCATTTTTAGAAATAATTCAAAAATAAAATTAAAAACGTTTTCATTTTCATTTTCGTACAGAAAATAAAAACGTTTTGGAACCAATTCCAAACGCACCCATAATATCTTATTTTCCTAAAATCATCTATATATATATATATATCTATAATAATATTTTTAAACTATAAAAAGAAAAAAACACAAGTCCAAAATAGTATCTATTGTTCGTTTTCCTTCAAGTTGAGAACTGACGTAATAAAAAGTTTTGAGTTGTGATTAGAATTATGAAACGAAACGTATAAATATCAATTATCAACACACATACTCGCACATATATATGAGATTATCAGTACTCACTTGGGCATTCAGCGAGGGTGGCGTTCTTCAAGGCACATGCAGTGGGCAAAGAAAGGAGCTTGGATTCCTGGATGCCCATGTTCTTGATCTGGTCGTTTCCTTTATGGGTTTGTTGCATGATAAGGCAAAGGCACTCCGGCTCGCTTTCCTTTATCCCCTTCACCAAATCACAGCAGTCCTTCGTCGGCACCGCCGCCTTCCCCGTCGCGTACGTCAGACACACCGCCAGCTTCTGGAAGTCCGCCCCACACTTCTCCTGCGTCGACGCCGCCGCCGCCGCCACCTCATGACTCCCCAAAAACACCACCACCAGCAACGCCGCCGCCACCACCACCACCAACATCTTCATCTTCCTTGTTTTCTTTTTTTTTTTTTAATGATTTTTGGTGTACACAAAGGAAATGATAGTTAGAGTTTGGTTTGATATAATATAGATGTGTAGGTGTGAAGAAGGCCGATGAGAAGAAGTATTAATGGGGAGTGGGCCCGTGTGGGGGAGGTTTTGGCATCTGGGCTGTCCACGTAAGCAGTTTGTTTGTAAGTGGACGGTTGAGATGGGGTGGAGGGTCGGTCCAAGTTTAATGTGTGTCTGTACTTCTGTTGATATTAACTCTGAAAGGTTTTGAATGAGGACGGCTGATGGGAGTAGTTAGGCCGCATTTAAGCGTTATTTTAGGAATAACCAAAATTTCATTAATGAGGACTTCAGATTCCCCCACAAGCTGTTTCTTATTTCAGCTGAAAAATAATTTTTAGATTTTTTAAGAATCCGGTTTTATGTGTTTATCAAACACATTTTTTAACTTCAGTTAAAAAAAAAAAAAAAAAAGGTGATTTTAGCTTTTTAAAATATCTACCAAACTAAGCTTAAGTAGAAAAACATGACTGTAGGAGTAGAAGTAGTGAGAACGTTTAGATTATAGATTTAAATTATGATTTAAAATTATTTTTAATTTATATATATTTTTTATAAAAAAAATATTATAATAAATTATAAATTATAATTTAAATTATGATATAAATTTTTGAATCAATTGCACGCTAAGAGTCGTGGAACTAGAAACAGATTGCCAAGAACTTCCATATTTTTGCTTTAAATGACGCTGAGCTGTATTTCTCACACGTAACCTTTTGATAAGCCATGTGTTGCGAGGCTGTGACACATTTTAAGAAAAAAGAAACTTCGAGTTTTAAAATGATTAATTTAAGAGACGTTTAGTTCATGAATTAAAATAATGCGATTAAAATTATTTTTAATTTATGTGTATTTTTTATGAGAGAAAATATTATAACGAATCATGAACTATAATTTAAATTATGATTTGAATTCTCAAACCAAACGTTTTCACGAACAGATTTACTTTTTAAGAATTTCTCTATAAGTCTTAAAAAATAATATTATCAATAATTTTTTATTTTTAATTATTGATTTATCAAAGAAACTTCTTTATTTTTTTATGACGACATTTGTTTTTAAAAAAAGAAAATTTTTATTCAACTCAAAATAAAAGTTACGTACACTAATATTAACGCGAATAACTCTAAAATATAAAAAGACTTGCTCCGAATAAAGATTGGATCCAACAATAATTTCAAATGAAAATGCTCATAAGAGCGAAATGTGCACACAAACGGGAAACCAAAAGGCACACTAAATTTTGAGCACACACGGATGGTTCTTTCAATAAAAAACCTCACCAATTGATAGAAACTTTTAATCAATCAAAGATTAAAGACTCAAGTAATCCTTGAGTTGTGTATGTGAGAGAAACCCATTATAATCAAAAAGTTAAATTTAAATTTTTATAAGAAAAAATATTTTAATAATAAAACTTGAGTTGTTAAAAGAACTACACCTAAAAAATTTGTAACACAAAAGTCACATATAATCCCACAAAGAAACAAATCTAACAAGCAAAAAAAAAAAAATACCAACCTCTAAAACTAGGAAGGCCACCTTCATTTTTATTATAATATTTTTTTACTTATGAGTAGGCTAATATGTAAAGATTCAAACATTTTGTGCTTTTAACGTATAACATCAAATCATATAAATTGTCCTAAACGAAAATAGAAGTAGTACTTGACAGAACATGCGTTTACAAGGCGGTGCATTAATGTTGGGAAAATGATAAGGAGCGGTAGTGTATCTTCCAACTAACAAACCCTTTCTTTGTCCAGTCATATCACTATATAACATTGATCTAACATTAGCAAAGGAAAAATGAAAAAATGCGACATTAATACCCACACGTTGTCTGTCACATAATAAAATGTACTAAATGAAAAATTAGTGATTTTGATAGAAGGAGGGTGTCAGAGTGACCAATATTGGATGACTTATTATGGAATGGCCAATAAATTAGACAAATGGACGCAATTGGGAAGTGATGGCGAGAGGGGCCTATTTAGTTCGTTGATTTGAATTTTTAATTCGAGTTGAGATGTGATTTTATGTGAGAGTTTTTTACTGTAGTAAAAAAGTTAAATGTGATTGTTTGTGAGAGCTTTTTACTGTAGCAGAACTCGAATTTTAAACTCAAATCAGCGAAATAAACGGAGCACTAATTAGTCATGGGATGGGGATACGGGCAACATTTGCAAATATAGGACCTACTTGACTAGCAAAAAATCTAGGACCTACTTTTGGCTGCCATAATGTTAGGATGATATTAGGATGCAATTAATTCCATAGTTTTTTTTTTTTAAAGAAAAAAGAAAACAAAAAATAGTAATAAAACTTGGAACTGCTCTCATCTATCCGCCCGTAGAGAAATAGAAAAGGAGACAAATAAAAGTAGATCGGTCTGAATTTTTACTTCTTTATATTTTATTAATAGAGAGTAATAAATAAGAGAGTAAACTGTATATATGATCTTTAAACTCTTTAAAAAGTAACAGTTTGATTTTTTTTTTTTTTTTACAAAACGAACCTCAAATTTTTTAAAAGGGTGCAATGTAGTCTCTACTATTTTTTTTTTTTTTTTGACAAAACGAACCTCAAATTTTTTAAAAGGGTGCAATGTAGTCTCTACGGTCTATTACCGTCGAAAATATAACAACACAGTGCATATGATCTATCACGTGACCCATCTTTTGACTGAAAAGATGAAAATGTCCCTAACTACTGTTATCTTATCTAAATATTCTCTCTCAATCTCTCTCTCCAAATACCCAGAAAGTCAAACCATTTTCAGGACTTCAATAGAAAACCTCATAAGTTCAAAATTCAATCTTAAGCAAACCCCAGATTCTTTTTTTTTTTCTCAAAAAACGCTCAAAGAACGTAACGCATCAAATAAATGCCACAAATCACTGAATTCATGAAGCAGACGACTTACCCTTTTCTTTGTTCAAAATAAAAATTAGATAGCTATGTTCTCGGGTAAGTGCACTAACTCTTGGGCCCATTACAAATTACCCAGGAAATATATGGGCAACAATCATCATTTTCCGTTGGGTTGGGTAACATGCTTAGACTACAACTTTGGGCTTTAGGGGAGACTAGAGCCGGTTGGGCCAATTTTAATGGGCTTAAAGAGCTTTTTCTAGCCTGAAATAGTAGAAAATATGCCGATATGAAAAACTTAAAAAAGTATATATGCTAACTTTTAGTTATAAAAATTAATAGGTCATAATTTATCAAGTTATAGTTCATAATCAGATAAGTTATGGACAAACTTGTCAAGTTATGGTTCATAGCAAGATAAGTTATGGACAAAAACCGTGATTTATGGACAATAACTTGTCAAGTTATGATTAATGACCAGATAAGTTATAGACGAAAACAATAATTTGGCCTATTTATTAACTTATGTAAACTATTGGCCTATTAATTTTAATTCATCTCAAGTCTTGGCCTATTTTTCTCTTTCTCACTTTTCCAGCACCAAGATTTCTCAGATAAAAAGTTATAATAATCTGGGCCGCATGCATAGGTCTGAAAGTGAGAGCCAAGCCCAAAAAAGTGCATGATGGCTGCAGATCTAAAAACACAAGTATTCGTGGAGAAAATCAAGAAATGTGTCCTCTTAGCTCACCTTTTTAATTTTATGTCATTTATCTTAGAATTCTCCTCCTCTTATAGTGTTGAAGAAAGGGCATGAAATTCACCCTTTTCCACTAGACTGACATTCCTCCTCCACTTTTCCTAAATAATCAAGTGAGAAGTAGAAAAAATTCCCTTTGAATGCTCTTTAGATTTATACTCGTCCTTTTTTTTTTTTTTTTTTTGGTTCTTTTAAAATCTAACAACAAGGACACAATTCTAAAGACAAAATAGGAGAGCACAACACTAAAAAGGAAAACGAAGTGAAGTATATTCCTTAAATTCCTCTACCTCTTCATTTGGAAATCAAAATCTATTTCTTTAATCACACACCAAATCATGTTATAAAACAAAAGGTTTATGCACACCAAACATGTCAAAGAAAAATACAAGGAAGAGAAAATATCCAAGAAAAAAAGAAAGCCTTATCCATCTAGTAAGTTTGTCTTAATTTGATCGATGAATTAAGACATGCATGTACGGTCAATCTGGTGAACATACGTAAAATACAATTAAACATGCACGTTACTTTCTCCAACTCCGTTTCATCTTTTTGTTGGTTTTCTCCGATGTGTAATGCATATTTCAAGGCTTTTGTAATGCATAATTAGTTGCTGAGATTCTCAACTTTTCTTTTTTTCTTTTTGTCAAGTCACTAGACGCATGTCCTCGCTCTTTTTGTAGAGTGTATATGTGGCAAACTGTGAATTTGAATCATTGGGGGGTGATGTTCAGAGTCAAATATAATAATATCAGGGATGTTGATTTGGTAGGGAGCACATTATATATTTCAATATTTTTGCTGGCAAATGGGATGGAATACCACGTGGACTTAGAATCATGTCTTGAGAACTCAATCCTTCTGAAAAATACATGCTAGGGCCTATTCTTTAAACAAAAAAAACGTAAATTGAGCTGTAAATTAAAAAGATATATTAGAGTGTAATTCTATAGCACGTTTATTTCACTGATTCGAGTTTTATTACAGTAAAAAACTCTAAAAAACAGTCATATTTAACTTTTTTATTACAGTAAAAAAATATTCACATAAAGTCACGTCTCAACTCGAATTAACGAATTAAACAGACTAATATCAGGGATGTTGATTTGGTAGGGAGCACATTATATATTTCAATATTTTTGCTGGCAAATGGGATGGAATACCACGTGGACTTAGAATCATGTCTTGAGAACTCAATCCTTCTGAAAAATACATGCTAGGGCCTATTCTTTTAAAAAAAACGTAAATTGAGCTGTAAATTAAAAAGATATATTATAGTGTAATTTTATAGCACGTTTATTTCACTGATTCGAGTTTTGTTACAGTAAAAAGTTTTAAAAAACAGTCATATTTAACTTTTTTTTATTACAGTAAAAAAATATTCACATAAAGTCACATCTCAACTCGAATCAACGAACCAGAGCAAAATGTTAGGTCAAGGACCAAAACATGACCATTTAATGATTACAATTTTTAGCCATTAATTTATAAGGTGACGTTTGATTTATGAATTAGAACTATATGATTATAATTATTTTTAATTTACGTGTATTTTTTGTAAAAAAAAATACTATAACAAATCACGAATCATTATTCGAATCAGAGAACGAATTTAAGTACCAAACATCCTCTAATTGTGGACAGTAAATAGTAACTTAAGTTTTTCTGTTCCTTGTACTATCAGCCAAAAGTGTTTTCTTTAACAATAATATTTATTCAAAATACGATTCATGAATCTCCTTTTTCTTAGGATCCAGTTTGAACAATATTTAAAGACCCTTTTTCCAGGAAACTTCCAATAAAATAAGAAGAAGAAAAAGAAAAGGCCATAATTTTTTGTGCAAGGAAACACGTTATATATGTTACACCTTTTGCAGGTGATGACTGATAATTAATTATATGTGGAATCTTTTGCTCTAGGTTATTGAAAAAATATGCTAGAAGATTATGTCCTATAAAGGTTTTTTTTTTTATTAAAAATATCAGACTATATATATGACTTGGTCACCTTAATTGATAAATATGTATGGAAATAGAATTCCTCTTGTTTAGGCCTCGTTCATTTCACCGATTCGAGTTTTCAGTTTTAGATTTTTACAGTAAAAAGTTTTTAAAAAATATCACATTTAATTTTTTTTATTATAATAAAAAATTCTCATAAAATATTATATCTCAACTCAAATTTAAAACCCAAATCTGTAAAGTAAATGAGACCTAAATAACACTCTAAATTTAGTACTCCTCATCAATACTAATATGAAAATATATATATATATATATATATATATATATATATAAAGAAATCTCAATCTCGAACGGTTAGGTTTCAACAACAAAATATCAATAAACATGTTAAATATCATACATAAATATAGCTTTTCTACATTTGATAGAAAATTCTAATGGACCGAGATCAAAGGTCATTTGTGTTATAGGTTTCTTTTTTGTCGTTTGTTGGTTCACAGTTAGAGGCATTCCGATAATCGCAAATTTGTTATAATATCATCATAAAATTATTGGCACTGTGCACTTTTAAACTATATATCCATATGATATTATTATATCATAATCACCTATAAGCATACATATAATTAAACTTAACGAATATCTATCTATTTAAAGTTGCGCGCTATTTGGAAGATAAACTTCTGTTTCTTACACAGGAATTCCTCAAAGTTGTGCGCTAATAGAGATCATGAACCTCAAAAAAAAAAAAAAAAAAGGCCTTAAAAAAATCAAGTAAGAAAATTTGAACTATAAACTGAACATTAAAAAAACGTTAATTATCGCCAATCCGAACTTCAAGAACAAAAAAAGAAAAAAAGTATGGCAAGGGTTTGGCCATCATTATTAATCAAAAAGCATAGTCTAGTGGTTTTGGGATTTGGGAGCCATTTGATGGCTGCGACGTGTTTGAATTAGTAATCCACTGAGGTCCCGTCTATTTAACTGATTCGAGTTTAAAATTCAAGTTTTTTTACGGTAAAAAATTATTAAAAATAGTCACATTTAATTTTTTTATTACAGTAAAAAGTTCTCACATAAAATCATATCTCAGCTCAAATTAACAAATTAAACGGGCCCTCTCATAACACAATTTAATCATTATCTAAAATTCGGTGAAAGGTAATGGGGAGAATAGATATGGGAAATGGAAGTCACTATTCTTCATTTCATTGTTTGGTTTGTGTTATACTCGTTTATTTCATCGATTTGAGTTTTTAATTTTAATTTTGTTACAGTTAAAAACTCTTATAAAAAATTACATCTAATTTTTTCTGCTACAGTAAAAAGTTCTTACATAAAATAACATCTCAATTTAAATTAAATACTCGAATCCGAACGAGACATAAATTCGAAATCTAATCTCATATTAACTAGCTGTCTTCTTCGGACTGCAAGATTTTTCTGTTTTCCCTTTTGCAGCATTAATATCTCTGAACAACTTCATGACGGGTCCAACATTATTTTCAATCAATATTTTGTTATCCTAAAATGGTTTAATGTCCTTTATATGTACTTATTCAAGTTGCCACTATCTAAATTCCTCTTCCACGACAAGTTAAATCAAACTTTCAAATAGGCCTCTCGGCCATTATTGCTAAGGTAGAAGGTAAGAACTTGCGAATTATATATATGTGTGTGTGTGTATATCTGTGTGTGTCTTTAATTTGTACGCTGACTTATGTGTGGTTATAATTTATAATTGTCATATAACAAAATACAAATGAGTTTTTTTTTTTTTTTTTTGGTTGAAATATATAGCAAATGAGTTACCACCAAACAATTCATAACGGTTTGGATTCTTGAAACTTAAAAAAGCATATCTAGACACATATATTACGTGCTGAGCAGCTCGTCTCAAACTACGTAATAATATCCAAGCCAAAATGAATGCAAAAAAGCACTTTTAAAATGATCTTCCCGTTATCTAGAAATCTCAAATAAAATGTGAAATGTTTAAAACTTTTTATTTTTTTATTTTTTATTTTAGTTTTCCTCCTGTAGCCAAAGATAGAGAGAGAAAGAGACAACTTAGGAAAAAGGTTTTAGGCACATTTTATATTGGTGCACCATACTTGATAGAAGAACGACAATATCTTGGTTCGTTGTCCATATCAAAAGTTATCGATGATTAATCGTCTGAACTAAACCATTTTGTGGAGGGCTAGACTGGTCAGAAATCTTGTCTCAAAAAAGTTAATAAAAGGTTAGATATAATCCTTCAACTATTTGTTAAGAGACTTATTATCATATGGGAGATGTTTATGTGACGTCGGACCTTAAAAAATACATAAAAAATACATTATCGATAGAGTTTTGTTTTTGAACCATCAAATTTACTGACAAATCGGTTTTGCATGCTTTTTTTTTTTAATATGATTTGTTACACCATGGTCGAGGGATCGACCACACTCTCGATGCTAGGCGCCGAGGACTCCCCGTTCTGAATCGGCCGCTTGGGTCGGAGGAGTGGTTATAGCTAAGGTTCCCTCTACGCCGAGAGATCACACGTGGAGACAGGCGCCGAGGATAGAGACTCAACCTTGGTGAGCCACGCGTCGATGCATCCCGCCGAGTCAAGCCCATCAGCGGTCTTGTCAACTCGGGGAAGGAAGCATCAATCCAACGGTTACTGCAGGAGTCAGTGGATCGTGCGGCAGATGAGAGGGGTCAGCCGCATTTCCTGAGATTGTCATCATGAAAACTCACCTACCCTCCCGAATATCGAGGATGGGAGATGACTTCCTCATTGGGAACGGAGAAGGCTTAGTTGTTTGTAACCGCCTATAAATAGAGCAAAAAGAACCCAGAAAAGGGTTAGACACCATTTCATTACAAAAGAAGAGAGAGTTTGTAACCGACTGAAATACTAGTGCATACACAAGTGGATTAGGCAAAGAGTTATTGCCGAACCACTATAAAACTGTTGTCTCTCTTGTGTTATTTTTGTGCATTAATCCTTAATTAGACTGTGAGTGTCAACCCGAGTCGTTTCTGGAGAGGTAATCACGAGTTGACGGAAAAACACCGTCAACAATTGGCGCTAGAGGAAGGGCCATTAAGCCCAGAAATCTAATCCAGTTTTTAACAAAGAAAAACAGTAATTATGCCTCCCAGGAACACTCGCTTGCTAACGGCCGACCCAAGGAGCCAGGCAACCCAAAATCCCATCGCCGCGGGCACCTCGATGAACCCCCTCCCACCAACCGCTGTGAATCCCCCAGACTGCCTCGACCATCTTCAAAAGCAGGTCGAAACACTGGCCGCAGCCGTAGAAAGGATGGCTACGGCCCTTGCTGGGTGGGATCAAGGTCAAAACTCAATGCCACCGCTGGAGGATGCGCCGATGAACCCGGTGAACGCCGTCGTTGGGGACCAAGGGATTGGTGACCAACGCGGTGACACCGAGGAGATCGGTGATAGTCGAGCCAACAATCCTCGCCCGGCCAAGTCAAACAGGTCGGTGGGGAGCAGGCAACGGGCAGCACAGAGGAGAGCGAGGAAGGAGGCTGCGGCGCAAGCTGTCAATAACAGGGATGCACCCCCTCGACCGCAACCCGACACGAATAGGAGGAATGTTGTCCCCGTGGGGTCTTCGTCTGTGCACAGCGGAGACCTCAGGATGAGGCTCGACGCTCGACGTGGGAAAGCCGTGTAGCTAGCGAGGGAGGAAGAGCTCGCAGCGGATAATAAGGCCCTGGCCGA
>NW_010363462.1:3629-6643 GCF_000414095.1 Morus notabilis | reverse complement strand
TGCGAAACAAATGATGACTGGGAAAGAAACTGACCATAAGAAGGCACCATCACCATGTCACTATCTATAACAGTAGGAACTTGATAAGAACCGAACTTGAATTAAGGAATTGTTCAGAAAAGCAAAATTATATTGATGAAGTAATTGAAAGAGATTACAAGATAGATTGGCAGACGTTCGAGAGGTCTGCTAGCTCTCCCAAGGGTTTTCCCTGTTTACTCTGATCCATCCTCACCTTTAGTCTCTTTTTATTCCTTATATACTACTACTAACTAGCTTAACA
The DNA here is from genome assembly GCF_000414095.1 of Morus notabilis. Taxonomy (NCBI): domain Eukaryota; kingdom Viridiplantae; phylum Streptophyta; class Magnoliopsida; order Rosales; family Moraceae; genus Morus; species Morus notabilis. Next base: position 6,360 of record NW_010363462.1, on the reverse strand, counting down.
AACATAACAAACCAACCCTAATAACAGACCACTAACCACTTATTATATTGATTACTAATTACTAACATAATCCTATCATCACATATTGTCAAGTGACCGCAGTGGAATGACGCCATCTCCTTCCCATGTTGTCAAGCCCACCTTTCAGAATGTTGAAGGGCATCGCAATCCTTGAAGAGCCAACTTCAACGGTGACAAACCAAGGCGGAAAAGGTGCCACATAAGTGTAATCGAGAGCAGAAAACCCATTGGAGCCATTGTTTAGTCCAAGAAACATAGAAATTTTGGTTTTTGGAGTTACAAACTCGGAAATATCAGATCTCCCATTTGCAGGGTGTCCAAGTCCTACTCCAATGAAGCCAAGTTCTCCATCCCCAGCCCCAAGAGTGCTGGAATTCCCAGACCCAGTCCAATTTGGGCCAAAATTTGAGGACCCATTACATATCTTGCTGAAATTGGTCCCATCTTTGCTGAAATTTTTAGGCCCAACCCCTATTGAGCCAGAAGTAGGCCTAAGAATGTTGGAATTACGCAGCCCAGACCCAATCATGCAAGAATCGGACCTGCCCACACCGGAAACACGTGACCCAACCCTCATTTGGTTGGAATTTTGAAACTCAGCCCCACTGACCCCAGGTTTTGAGCCAAACTTCCATGTCCTAGCCATAATGATACGAACCCCACCAACAACGTGACGAAACCCGAAACCAAATATGAAATTACGATTCAAGATCTTCAAGATTGATGGAAACCGTGACCCGTTGCTTAGCAAAGCAAGAACCTTAGTATGGTGAGATACCACAAACAAGTATGGAAATCCGTTTGATAAGTCAAGTTGAATGCCATAAGGAAACCTTGATAAGTTCGGAAAAAGTTTCTTCAAGAACTCAAGAAGAATATCTCACAATATGAATAAACATCAAAACTGTCTTTCATTATCTAAAATTCAACCTTAAATAGCCAAAAATAACATGAAGAGGTTTTTAAATTGTAAAAGTCATAATCTACCCTTAATGAGGTACACACGCCTAAAACAAGATAACACACCTAAAACAAATCCTAGGAAGGAACCCGAATTTGACTCCAACTCCTTCCTTCTAAACACACATATTATGAAATTTAAATGTTAAACTAAAACTTAAATCTAAAAAGATAGGATTATAACGAAATTAAATCTTGATCCGCCATCTTGACTTGATCCTTTGCTGGAAACACGCCTACATCCTCTTAGGCTTCCCCTTGCACGTGTATCTTGGAATGACATGCAAATTGGCCATGCAATGGCTCAATGGACGTGTAAGACTGATTGGCTTTCTTCCGGATCGACTTTGATGAGTAAAACCAGCATTTGTTCACCCTCAGTAGTGAACACTCTCTCTTCTTGTTGTAGAACTCTCCGAACTAGGTTATTCAATTCTTTTTTAAATCTTTTAGCTCGAAACCTCGTCACCGGACCAACTGGGACTTGAATTGGATCGTGAGTATTCCTTGCATCCCTGATGTCCTCATCATTCCCCCCCCTGAAAAGGATTTGTCCTCAAATCATCACCTACATCAAAAGGACTCAAGTTAGTAAAATTGAAAGTAGCACTAACATTGTACTCACCTGGTAAGTCAAGTCGGTAGGCATTGTCATTGATCCGAAAAGAACCATCTCCTCTAGGTAGTAACTTAGAACGTCGTCGTGCCGGAAATCTTTCTTTCCTCATGTGTAACCACACCGAATCACCGGGCTCAAAAACCAACTTGTGACGCCCCTTGTTATCTTGCTTGATGTATTGTTCGGTTCTTCTCTTTATGTTGAGCCGTGCCCTCTCATGGAGTTGTTTCACAAATTTTGCCTTCTTTTGACCATCTAAGTCCACATGCTCAGAAACAGGTAAAGGTGATAAATCCAAAGGAGTTAAAGGATTAAAACCATAGACAATTTCAAACAGTGAGAACTTAGTAGCGGAATGAATGGTACGATTATAAGCAAACTCAACATGTGGTAAACACTCCTCCCACGTATTAATGTTTTTACTAATGACAGCCCTCAACAAAGTGGATAAAGTCCTATTAACTACTTCTATTTGACCATCGGTTTGAGGATGACAAGTAGTAGAAAACAAAAGTTTCGTTCCAAGTTTTCCCCATAATGTCTTCCAAAAGTAACTTAAGAACCTACCATCCCGATCCGATACGATCGTTCTAGGCATACCACGTAACCTCACAATCTCCTTAAAGAATAACTCTGCAACATGAGAAGCATTGTCAGTCTTATGACAAAGAATAAAATGAGCCATCTTAGAAAAACGATCTACAACCACAAAGATTGAATCACTCCCACGGTGAACCAAAACAAAGTCCATAGAAATAGCAATCCAAGGTGAACTAGGAATAGGTAGGGGCGTGTAAAGACCATTCGGTTGTGCCTTCGATTTAGCTTGCCTACAAGTGACACACCTACCACAAATTCTTTCAACATCTCGTTTCATGTGTGGCCAATAGAAGTGCTCTTGCAACATAGCTAGGGTTTTAGCGACTCCAAAGTGTCCCATTAATCCCCCATCATGGGATTCCCGAACTAATAAGTCTCTCATTGAACAATTTGGCAAACAAAAATTATCCTCTCTAAACAATAAGCCCTCATGCCTATAGAACTTTCCCTCCGCTGCCTTTTCACAAGCTTTATACACTTTCCCAAAGTCGTGGTCATCATGATAAAGGTCCTTAATATGTTCAAAACCAA
>NW_010363462.1:0-3308 GCF_000414095.1 Morus notabilis | reverse complement strand
ATGCGTACAACTCTTTGTCATAAGTGGGGTAGTTAGCTTAGTTTCTCGCTAAAGTACGCAAGTGGTCTCCCATCCTGCATAAGAACAACGCCTATACCTACACTAGAAGCATCACATTCTATTTCGAACGTTTTAGAAAAGTTAGGTAAAGCAAGTAAAGGAGCGTGAGTAAGCTTGTGTTTAATAAGCTGGAACGCCTTCTCTTGTTCTTCACCCCATTTGAACGCAACGTTCTTCTTGATCACTTCGGTAAGCGGTGCAGTGATGGTGCTAAAATCTTTCACGAACTTCTTGTAAAAACTAGCAAGTCCATGAAAACTTCTAACATTACTTACATTGGAGGGGGTCGGCCACTCTTGGATGGCTTTGATCTTCTCTTCATCAACCTCAATTCCTTTAGCACTCACCACAAAACCTAGGAAAACAAGCTTATCGGTGCAGAAAGTACACTTTTTAAGGTTAGCATATAATTTCTCCTTTCTAAGCACCTCTAAAACCGAATGTAGATGTGAAGCATGATCATGCAAATTCTTACTATAAATTAGAATATCATCAAAATAGACAACAACAAATTTATCAATGAAAGCACGCAAGACATGATTCATTAAGCGCATGAAAGTACTAGGTGCATTAGTTAATCCAAACGGCATGACTAACCACTCATACAATCCATTTTTTGTTTTATACGCTGCCTTTCATCTGTCTCCTTCGTTCATTCGTATTTGATGATACCCACTCTTAAGATCAATCTATCAATTTTAGAAAACACACAAGAACCATGTAGTTCATCCAATATATCATCTAAGCGAGGAATAGGGTGTCGATACTTTACCGTTATGTTATTGATGGCTCGACAATCAACACACATTCTCCATGTCCCATCCTTTTTAGGCACTAGAATCACTAGGACTGCGCAAGGACTCATGCTTTCTCTCACGTGCCCTTTTTCCATCAATTCCTCGACTTGCCTTTGAAGCTCCTTTGTCTCTTATGGGTGGCTCCTATATGCGGGTCGATTTGGAATTGATGCACCCGGAACAAAGTCAATTTGATGTTCAATTCCTCAGATGGGTGGTAAACCATGCGGGTACCTCCTCGGGAAACACATCCTCAAATTCCTGCAAGAGAGAAACAACAACACTAGGCAACAAAGAATCAAGTTGGTTAGTGCTTAAAAAGGTCTCCTTGTACATGAGTACAATCATCGGCCGTTTCGAAATTAACGCTCGCTTAACCTCACCTGTTTTTGCAAAGAAGTTTCTTTGTTTTCTCTTTGTTTTAACCTCCTTGGTTGAATTCTTCTCTCTCTTGTCTTCCTTACAAGATTCGACATTATTCTCTTTTTTTCTCTCTTTGGCCACGTGTCTCTCTTTCCCCTCACTCTCACTGTTCACTCAATTTTTTTGCAACCTTGGTCCTCATAGACTTGTTTTGGTGTCAACAGAACTAGAGTGATAGTCCGTTGGTTGTGTGTGAATGAGTACTTAGTGAAGCAGTCATGTTGCACACGCCAGTCAAATTGCCATGGTCTTCCGAGAAGGAGATGTCCCGCTTGCATTGGTACCACATCGCACAATACTTCGTCCTCATACTTACCAATTCGAAACGGTACAATAACCTGTTTTGTAACCCTCACTTCACCGTTATTATTCAACCATTGTAGCTTGTAAGGACGAGGGTGCTTAAGTGTTGTGAGCCCTAGCTTATCAACTGTAGGAATATTCAGTTATTACACAATATCAATCATTCCATATTTGGAATGATTGACTTATTATATTTCCTGATTACTTTGGGAAGTTAACAGGATCATGATGTATAGCAGATTTTTAGGGATGTTAGTTTCTAGTTTCCTTTTCCGTAGACTAGTTTCCCTTTTCTGTTGAGGAGGCCTTTGTATATATATGTGTTGTATTACTCTCTAAATGATATAGAAGAAAAGTTATTCTTCCTCCAAATTTACTTTTATGGTATCAGAGCCATACTCTTAAAAAAATTATGTCTTCTCGTCTTCATCGTCTTGACCGTGGTTCTCACGATAATGAGTTCAGAGAAGGAGACAACCAGTTCTGTTAAGTATGTGTCATCATCTACCACATCTGACCCAGTCACATCGTCCGTGGTTGCGCAGTCCTTTGGAGAGGGATCGTCACTGTAGATCACGAATCACAAGTTGAACAGCAAGAATTTCCTCCAGTGGTCCCAATCGGTCTTGATGGTGATCCGAGGGAGAGGAAAAATTGGCTACATCACAGGTGAGGTTCGGCATCCCGATACGACGGATCCGACCTATGGAAATTGGGAACTCAATAATTCCATTGTTATGGCATGGCTGATTAACTCAATGGAGCCATATCAGCCGCACCTATTTATTTTTTCGCACTGCCAAGGCCATATGGGATGCTGTTAGAGAGAATTATTCAGATCTCGAAAATGCCTCAGGTTTTCGAGATAAAGAATAAACTCAAGGATATTCGGCAAGGAAATTTGGATATCACTGAATATTTCAATATGTTGTAGACCTATGGCGAGAATTGGATATGCACTATGAAGCGGACTGGGGTGATATTGAAGGCAACGTAAAGTTTAAAAGACATTTAGAAAAGGAACGGCTGTATGATTTTCTGGCTGGGCTAAACAAAGAACTTGATGAGGTACGAGGACGAATTCTAGGCCAGAGACCACTACCTTCCATTGGTGAAGCTTTTGCAGAAGTACGTTGTGAAGAGAGCAGACGCCGAGTGATGCTTGGGGAAAAAAGGACTCATCTGTGGTCTCTATAGGTGAAAGACCTGCTGAGAACATTGCTCTTATCATGAAAAGTACGGTTAACATACCATATGGTGATCAAAAGTCGAATCAGCGCCCACGATGCTCTCACTGTAACAAACTTGGCCATACCCGAGAACGATGTTAGGACCTCCATGGAAGACTTGCCGATGCAAAGCCAAGGAAACAACCTCAAAGCAAGGGGTTTCAAGCTACTACAGAGGAAAAATCATAGGACACCAACAACAGCAACAGTGAGTCAACTGGAGTCTTCTTAAACAAAAATCAATTCGAGCAACTGTTCAAGCTTCTGAGTCGGCAAACCATGACTAATCCTAGCACAACAAGCAGTTTTGCTCATCAAGGTACTGCCCTTCATGTAGAAAATCAAATTCCTTGGATATTTGACTCTGGTGCATCCGATCACATGACAGGTAACCAATCTCTTTTTTACTCCTACACTCCTGCCATGGGAGCTCAAGAGTAAAAATAACATATGGAACCTTCTCTTCTGTTGCTGGAAAAGGATCTATCCGCTTATC